>NW_015552625.1:1446073-1471406 GCF_001515605.1 Sinocyclocheilus anshuiensis | reverse complement strand
AATTTGAGTTGAATTACTGAAATAAATGAACTTTTCCACGACATTCTAATTTATTGAGATGCACCTGTAAATAGTCATTCATTTATTAAAGTCCATTATTTGTTTTTTGAGCCGTGTTTGTGTTAATAAATTGTTTGACTTGAAACTGCTGACTTGAGACTAGTGATCAAGATCTTAGTGGAGATTGCTTAGTGTACAAGTTTTCGAAAATTCAAGTCATCAAATGGTCATTCAACCCTTCCAATATTCCTGAAAACAAGTTGACCTCCGTCTGACCTCACTGCAATGTATTACATTTGCAAAACCAGGGTGGGATCCTGATCAATTGAATAGAATAAATAATGAAACTATAATAATAATAATAATAATAATAATAATAATAATAAAAACAATTTATTTAAAATTATCAAAGAGTCAAAGGTGCCTCTGAGGTGGTTTTAAACAAATAACTAATTTTAGATTTGTGAAAACGGGTTTTGGTCAGATCTGGTTTAGCCATGTGAGTGGCTGATAAGCAGTGTTAGGGAGTAACTAGTTACATGTAACAAAATATAATTTAGATAATTTAATTACAAAATAAATGTAACTGTAATCTGTTACAGTTACTGAGAAAAAATGTGTAATTAAATTACAGTTACTTATAAAAATGAAAACAATTACAAAGGGGGTTACATGAATATTTTCACACACATTCAGATTTGATTTCTTTCCTAACTTGCATAAACTGCTCTAAAGTATAAGACACCAATGTTTCAGGAGTTTAGGACATAGAGTAGGACACGTGCTTATTCGATAGCCTAACTGTTTTATTTCCTATTTGGGTTTATGTATATGCTTTATTTTTTTAAGATTAACAGGTTTTTTTCCAAGGCATTGTTAGATGCCAGTGTTTCCTGTCATAGCAATGCAAGTGTTTGATTTTATATACAGTGTCATAACTATTAAACTGTATTTTATGAATTTAAATCTGTATTTAACCTCAGAATGCTCTCAAGGTAAAAAAGAGGTGCTAAAGTCGGATTTTGTGGTGACTGTGCTTTAAAATTAAATTATTATAATCTTAATTCAAGTGATGAAGAATTTTGAAAGTCTGACAGTAAACAGTGTCGAGTGCGGTTAGTAAGGTTAACCCTGCCTGCTTTAAATGTTTCAAAATGATTAACAGTTGAAAACATTTGTTAGTAATTTAGAAAATTAACCAAAATTGATCAAATGTAATCTGTTATACTACTTTAATAAAGTAATTGAAATAGTTACACTACTTATTACATTTTAAATAGGGTAACTTGTAACCTATTACATTTCCAAAGTAACCTTCCCAACACTGCTAATAAGCAATATTGCAAAAGCACTATCAGCACCATAGATAGATAGATAGATCTCTCCTTGAGGATGTCAAGCTTTAACCGTTGACAACACCTGTTGATGTCTTCTCCTGATTTCCAGCGCCTTCACCACAGGGCGGAGCTACAACCGTGTTTTACAAAGCAAGCTTGACGTCTGCAGACAACAAGCGCCATCTGTTTACCTTCTCATTCCTGCTTAAAACAATACGGTAAGTAAATACATTATCAAAAAACGGCTCAGATTAGTGTTGACAGGTGTTTATGCGCGAATCAACATTCGACTTGCCTCAGCTTCAGGTAGTCCTTGTATCAAACGCTGATGTTTAACGTTGACTACTCGCAGTATAAAGCTCTTTCGTTCTCTGTTCAGGATATTGTCGATGGCAACACATTATATATGATTCGTATAATAATTTACTGATGTCTTTCTCTTATTCGTGTGTTTTGGATTAGTGAACTATTAGTCAAGTCCACAATTATGTTTAGTGTCAGCTAACAAACCCTAATATGCAAATGCGTTAAGAGGTTCAAAGAGCTCCGAGACGACGCCATGGTTTAAGTAGGCGTGTATATGAAGGGGGCGTGTCGAAGGAGCGCCATTCATTGCTGGCCAGCGATTGGCTTTCACTTGCCTATTGGAATTCTGTTGCCATAGTGATTTGGTTTAAACGTCTGGCGCGAGAGGTGGGCGGGTTCGGAATAGACTCGAAATTGCATAATTCAGTTACAGTAGGCTACTTCGCTATATAATGTACAATTTCTCTATTTTTCTGCAGTCGAACGATAGTGAAATATGGTGACGAAGCGAATTAGGTCCGAATACATGAAGAAATTTAAGGATCCGAAATGGGACACTTATGCAAAATGTTATGAGGATTTGCTGAAGTACAGACTGTCAAGACGGCTGTTGGAGCAAGCGCACAACCCCTGGTTTTGGGGAGAATGGGGGAGCGAGACAAGCTCCAGTGGTAAATCTACTCCTCTAAGTCAGAATAAAGAACCTGAGAGGCTCCATGATGAGAAACCAGAAAGATCTGCATGTGTGACACCAGAACCTGCAGCTGAACCAAAACCACAGGCTGAAGACACTGCAGACACCAGTAAGTCCTAAACTACAGGCTGTCATCTTCTATTGTTTATCTTTTATATTATATCTCTTATAAAATAGTTTGTATTCTAGACTAGTGATGTTATTGTGAACTAAATCGTAGTTTTCGTTAATTGAAATAAATCTGAATAAATAATAATCTAAAATACAAGTATTAGAACAAAACGTACATTTTAAAAACTTGAATGAAAATTGCCTCAGGAACTGAAAAAGTGATTGATTTCAGTAATTAAATTACTGAAACTAAATTTAAAAAGTTAAATAGAAATATATATTAAAAATAATAAAATTGACAAAAGTACATAACAAAATAACTAAAATTTAAACTAAAATAAAATCTGGTAATATAAAAAGTTTTTCTAATATACACCTGCACTGACATTAAAAAAATCTTTGTGAATTTGTGTTTTACATTTAACATTAATATTTATAGTAGTAATAATAATGATTTATATTTTTTATTGATTTTACAGCTATAGTGTCATAAACACATGTCATACAGAGAGAATCGTCAGCTTATTCTAAACCTCATTTATATTAGAGAACCTGATCACATTACCTTGTTGAAATATGAACACTGGCACAATTTAGCATAGTTTGTGTTCAAACCACAATGGAAAACTAAATGGCAAAGCATAAAGACAGTAAATTGTGGTACTTAATGAAAACTACTGTATTAAAACTATTCAAAATGTCAAATTCCATGCATATCTCTATCTTTTATCAACAGAGCTTGTTACCAGAGTAGCTGAGCAAAGTCATCAAGAGGGGGAGGAAGAAAGAGCCAGAGAAAGCTCTCCTGCTCTCAACCCAGAAACTGACACGCATATCCTCAACACACCAAAGAGCAAACGCCGCTCCTCACACAAGTATACAAGATCAAAAGTCAAGCCTCATGACATCAAAGACCCTGAAAAAGAGAACCGTCACCCTTTTGCCCTGTATGGTGCAGGAGAGAGGCAGACAGATATGGCTTCCAAGAAAACCCATAATGTTGGACCTGCAGCATCAACTGCAGAGGTGAGGATCATTTCAGGAAGCACACCATATCATAAGAGAGCATTGACCAGTAAGAAAACTACTGGGAAAAAATAGTTCACCCAAAAAAGAAAATGCTGTCATTAATTACTCACCCTCATGTCGTTCCAAACCTGTAAGACCTTCGTTCATCTTCGGAACACAAATTAATATTTTTTTTGATGATATCCGAGAGCATTATGACCCTGCATAGATAGCAACGCAACTACCACTTTCAAGGCCCAGAAAGGTAGTAAGGATATCATTAAAATAGTTCATGTGACATCAGTGGCTCAACTGTTACAAGAATAATTTTTGTCAGTGTCGATCCTAGACTTCTGGGGGCCCTTTATGAATGAATGAAATGCCTTTGTCCGTGTTCACTCCGTCTCAAATCGCGCTCACGGAAAGTGTTTGAGAAACAATGTCTCTTCCGCAGCTCGGTACGCTTTCAACTTGTTTTTTTTTTTGTCTCGAGTAAGACACTGTATGACATTCACGTTACATGATTTGACTGATTTTTTATGTAGAAAGGGCAACAGCGCACCGCATTAAAAGAAATGACAAAAATTAAAATTCAAAAACGAAACTAAAATTAAATCATCTTTGAGAGCAAGGGGGCCCCCTGGTGTTGGGGGGGCCCTACGCAGCTTGCGTACTTTGTGTATAGGGAGGATCGGCTCTCATTTTTGTGCGCAAAGAAAACTAAAATAACGACTTTATTCAACAATTTATTCTCTTTCATGTCAATCTTTGATGTGCATTCTTGAAAGTACCACGACATATGCGTGTGGTGCTGCTGACACAGGAGCCGGTGTTCTGACATAGAACCTGGATGCAGCTTGTTTAGGTTAGGGCTAGAAGGGATACAGCTACAGCCACAGCCACCAGGGCTTACTGGTCATACGCACATCAATATTGTATAATTTTTGTTGTACTGAACAACAATAATTACTGTATTTATATTTATAATAATTACTGTATTAAAGGTAGGTTTAGGGTTGGCATTAATAAAAGGCAAAGGAATGCACATGCATGTGTTGTGGAACTCTCATGAATGCCCGTCAAAGACTTGACACGGAAGCGAAGAAATTGTTGAATAAAGTCATTATTTTTGTTTTCTTTGTGCACAAAAATTATTTGCGTAACCGTTGAACCACTGATGTCACGAACTATTTTAACGATGTCCTTTCTACCTTTCTGGGCCTTGAACATGGTTGTTGTGTTGCTGTCTATGCCAGGTCAGAAAGCTCTCGGATTTCATCCAAAATATCTTAATTTGTGTTCTGAAGATGAGCGATGTTCTTACGGGTTTGGAACGACATGAAGCTGAGTAATAATTACTGACAGAATTTTCACATTTGGGTGAACTATCCCTTTAAGTACTCATTTGCTTATCGTTATTCATGCAGTGTTTCTTCTGTCTAGATCCATGATTCAGCGTTGCGAGCAAAAACCAGACGGGAGGTGGAAAAACAGATGAAGAGATTTGACAAACAAAGAGCCAGATCTGCTGACTTCGAAAAGAACAGAAATAAGATTGTCCCTGATTTCAACCCCTGGATGACGGAGTACATGCGCTGCTTTTCAGCTCGTTCTGGGTAGTACTGCTTTCTGAAATCCTTATCTAAACCTCTCAGGCTAAACAACCCAAAACCCTTCACATGATGACTGGCGCATCTGTTCAGCTCACTTTTTGTCTTCCAGAATGGGCCACAATGAATCAAACAGATTATAACTCAAGGTTTTTTAGGGGTTTATTTACACCATGGATATGTTGCATTTACTGGTACATATCAAACATGAAAACACAATTCATTGATGCTGCAGAGCAAATTGTCAAACAATCACATGCCTTGTTGCATGATTTTTGTAGGTCACGTAGATTTACAGGCCATGAGATTTACCAGTGTCTCTTTACACTCTTAGCCAATTACTTAAAAGTGTTCAGTAACTGTCAGACAATTATAGACATATAATGTGATGTATTGTGATGTTGTGTATTATCTACATTGTGTTAATAGTTAGGTTTAATCATGTAAAGATATCTGTTTTGTACTTTACAGAAATAATTTGCACCAACATGGATCTTTGTAAAGTGTTAATCAACACTTAATCTCACATTGGCAGTTGATCTGTTATATTAATATCTACTTTTTTTTAAATGAGATGCATTATATTTTACTTGTATATTCACACTAATGGTATATTCCATGTGGTATCATATAAGAACCGTAATATCTTTACATAATGTAAAAAGTCACTGTTATCTGACGCATGAAACACACAGCAAAATAACAAATCTTTTTTTGAACGAGATCATATACAACAAAAGCAATTCCAGCTGTTCATCATCAAGCATAACTTTCATTCAGTGTGATGCTACTTGTTTTTTAGTAGCACTCAGGTATTTCTTGTTGTATTTTATGTAATTTATTATTGAGAAATAATGATATTGGGATATTTGTACACTTATTTATATAAGGGTATTGAACTAATTTTGACTGTATTTTAGTTCAGCATCTCTGAACAAATGTACAGGTATTTTTTCCCCACATATCTTCATAGTGATTTATGGCATGTACTATGTGAATAGTGTTGGTTTTAGCGTAAGAATAATGAAGCCATAATGTATATGAGCTACATTAATATGAATATCCATTCCACTGTTATGGAAGATGTTTTGATTCAAATTAAAATTTAAGTGTTTAGATTACTGCCTGTGAAAGTGAGATGTTTATATGAGTTTTTCTTAACACTTTCTTTATGAGGACTTAGTCTGATAGTAATTGTCAGTTTTCAGTTTTAACAGGTTGCTGTTAATTGTATGTTAAAGTAAAATAAAATAATTTTTTTTCATAAGTGTATTATGGCTATAAAAGTAGTTCTCTTGTTTGTAGGTAAGGATAGTTTGTTCACAGGTTTGCTGCAGTAAAATATGAAACTGTTCTCACTAATGCACAAGGCAGATTTTTATATTGCCAACTTATTACAGCATGCTATTCCTGGACATCAGGATTCTGCAAGCTTGCCAAGACCTCATCCATGTGTCAGATCCATGCAGCAATTTAAATGTCTGGCAATGCCCCCCTTATTCACTTTAACTGAATGATTTTTATGAATTGTTTATTTTTTTAAGAAATTGTTGCATTTCCATGAAGAAAGCTGCCTAGAAAGTTTTACACAAATTACATTGATTTTACATTTGATTAGGTCGGTTTTGAATCAGACCTTAATTCTTTACATCAGTGCTACAGATTTTTTAATTTATTTATTATTCTTTTTTTTTAATTAATTAATTTATTTTTAGATCAATGTAAAGTGTAGACACAAGATTAATGAAAAATGAATAACCAACTACCATTTAGTGCATTGTTAAGCATGACTATTGGTAATCTGTCCCATTTTTACAAACATAAAAGCTTGATATAAAGACATAATGACGAGCATTTTGAAGCAAGGCCCACAATGATTTATCATTAAATTTCGGTGCAAGCTTATATGAGATAAATCCATTTAAAATGTATAAGAAGAACGGGACAAGTAGAGAAAAATAAAAAAATACATTTTACAAAAAAAGCAATCTATTTTCGAAAACAAAGAAATCAGTTCAAACACATCAGTGTCATTCCAACAGACACCTAAAAATGGGACCGCAGCACAAAAATGCTTTACAATAAATATAGAGCATGTAACACTGATTTTGAAGCTGTTCATACTGACAATGTACTACAGTGCGATATGACGGTAAGTGTGCGCTGGCCCTTAAATTTTTCATTTTGAATGTAAATTATAATACAAAAACAAAGCCTTCTTGACATAAATGTCAAAAACCACTTTTATGAAATACTCTAGCATCCTTTCCTAAAACATACCAACCAAAAAATACAACAGATATGGAAAAAAAATGATTAAAAAAGCAAACAACGTGCTAGCAAGATAATGTACGATAAACTCCATTGATAAGATTTACAGGCGTGTGCCATAGAGCAGCGATGCAGTATGCCTAAGCTATATATATATATATATATATATACAGTATGCTGTATATAGTCATTTATGAATATGTCGTAGTACTGCAACCATGAAACATGCTCCACGGTGATAATAGAAACTCTTCTCTACACAACATCTACATATGGAAGAGGGAAAGACGGGAAAAGAGCTCAGTGCAGTATTCTCAGGGGCAAGGGCCGGGTCTTTTAGCTACACTCAGGGTTTTGGGTACCACAGATGTCTTGGCTTGGGCCCGAGGGGGACAGTAAACATTTTTCTGGAGCCTTCTGGAGCACAGGGGGTCCCTCGGCATGTCAGAACAGAAGTAAATGTAAGGTGAGGGAAACAGTCACTCCACGATGAGCCATACGTCAAACTCCCCACTAATGTCCTCCTCCTCGTGTTCACAAAACCTGCCTTGGCCAAAGGACAGAAAAAGTGCAGGTAATTATATAGATGGTCTTTTCAGAGGCCTTTCTTCTCGTCGACAAACTGAAGGAGCATCTTCAAGACACCTTGAATCTCTATTTCTAGCTCACATTCCAAATAAGGCCCCTCAGAAACCTTGGAAAGTATTTGGGAGGATCTGGAGTTAATTATATCCATTCCCCTGACACTGTTCTCTCATGTGGCATTTGACTGATAAGAGGGTGAAGGGGTTCGAAGGACTTGTTTGTCCTCATGAGGGGATGGAAGAAGGTGAAACACTTAGCCATTTGTATGTGTGCATGTGTCCTGGTGCTGCGTCATCGTCATTTGTACGTAAAGCATGCAGAAGCAAACTTGAGCAGCATTTGGTGGGTGTCAGTGACAAAAATAGCACCTCTTCTTGATGAGATCTCCTCCCAGCTAGAGTATGCCAAATACAGCAGAGATGCTGTGGGGCGGCTATCAACATCCTTTTACAGACAATTTATGAAAACACTTTGACTAAAGCTAAAATGATGTGTCATGAAGTATTTTGGTATCACTTTACAATACAGTTCAGTTCATTACCATTACATAATACATTTGGAAACAACACTTTTTAAAGCGTTTCATAATCTAGGTTCATTTATAAATATATAATTTTTTATACAACCTTAAATTAGTATAAGTAGTACGTACTGTTCAAAAGTTTGGGGTTGGTAAGATTTTGGAATATTTTTGAAAAAAATATCTTATACTCACCAATGCTGCATTTATTTAATAAAAAAAGACAATAAAAGCAGTAATATTATTTCAATTCAAAATAACTGTTTTCTATTTTAATATATTTTAAAATATAATTTATTCCTGTGATGGCAAAGCTGAATTTTTAGCATCATTACCCCAGTCTTCAGTGTCACATGATCCTTCAGAAATCATTCTCATATGCTGATCTGCTGCTCAAGAAACATTTCTTATAATTATCAATGTTGAAAATGGTTTTGAGCTTCTGAATGGTCATTTATGTAGAAATCAACGTGAATCAAGATTAGTAAATCTTGTAAAAGTACTGCATTTGTTAACATGAACCTAATTATAGTGTTACCATGAAAAGGGAAACCAACAAAATCCTTTTGAAGAGAAAAAGGGTAAACTAGTAGTGAGCAGAAATGAATGCAAAATAATTAGAATATTGGAGAAATTGGGCCTCATTCAAGAAACACTGTGTAATGCATCTGTGTAATGTCTCATTCAATTCAGTGCAACTATAACTACATAAAAAAATGGTTTACAAATGATTACCACATAAATATGTTATGTTCGTATTTTCAGACCCATTGTTTTGCATTCTTTTTTATATCACCTTAGATTCTTGCATTGTTAACATTTAAGTGACTCAATGTTTGAAAAATGCAATCATTTAAGAAATAAAAATAGTGAGGAAAAAGTGAGAGAAAAATGAAAATTCCAGCTAAAGACTAAAAGTTTCATATATGATAAAAAATAAAAAAAAAACGAGGACACTGAAGAGAAATTAAAACACTACCACACTGAACAAGACACTTAAATCTAATATGCAGGGAATGATGTTCTGAGAAATGTGAACAACTGTATCTGATTAAATCTGAATGCAGCACATCTATTTTTAGTGAGTGGTACAGAGCGCCAGTGGAGGAAGAACAGCACTCTACCACCCTCATGCATTCAAACTGTCACACTCATATCAGAGCTATTTAGATATCAAGTTTTTAGTATTAGCAAAAATGAGAAAATTAGCATCAAAGAATAAACATACTCTACTGTAAATGATTGCACATCACAATGTTAAAAAAGTACTGAAACCTCTCAGAACAGCTTCTAATATGAAAACCTCTGAAACCTTAAAAGATTTGAAAGCAAGCAGAGAGAGGAAGTGAACCCTCTGGACCTTCACCTGGTTGGTCAGCTGTCTGGGATCTGTGTTAACAGCCACACTCCTGCACGCTCTCTGCTTGAGCCCGTCTGGGAGAACGCAGCTGCCGCAACGCTGCATCTCCGTACTGGATTCCTGAACCCATCCGCTCCGGGTCCAGCTCGCCTACACAACCAAATGACAAGCACAGCAGCTTGATTCAAATGTTTTTGCAAGCTTATAAGTAACAGCACAAGGCACTGGTATTTTTGTACCTGATTCTATTTTGTTTAGGATTTTCCGAGCACACTGGACAAAAGCTTCCTCCACGTTCTCCCCTGTTAGAGCACTGGTCTCCAAAAACATGAGCTCTGAAAACAAAGATATAAACAATGCTCACTGAAAAAAAAATTAAAGATTGTGAATATATTGCAAAATATTCCGTAATAGTGTTTATTTAGAATTATTTATATATTATTATAATATTTAGTAATATTTTGATGTGGATTTTATTTTCGTATTTTCAGTTTTCATTTTAATTTTTATGTGCTTTTGTGATTTTTATTAGTTTTTTTATTTCTATTTAGCTTTAATTTATTTATATTTGGCTTTAGTCATTTTAGTACTTCTACTTAAGGTATTTTATTCAATTTAGTTGCCATTGCAACATTTCCAAATATATTATTTTTATTTCATATTTATATTTTATTTTATTTGAGCTTTATTTAAATTAATGCAAATATTTTTTTATAATTTCAGTTAACAATAACACCACAGATCTATAAGCAAACAGTATATCCACAATGGTAATGCACCAATAACCAATCACTGTTTAGCCTCAGAAAAAGCCCTTGTGATCTCAATGCAGCCAGTTGTGGGTCTCTACTGGTTCATGTTTATGTTAGTAATACTATCCTGTAGTGACCTCTAGTGGTAAAGTCACAATATGAAAGCAGATACATTGTCAAATACCTCATTTTGAGCTATAAACATGCTTTAAAGGATATAATGAATAGAGAACATGTATTTTAGCCAAAACATCTTGATGAAGTATCCCTTCACTAGATATTTATTGATGGACTGTGGTCATGTGGATTATTGTGATGTATTTATCAGCCGTTTGAAAGCAATTGGGTGCCTCTATAATTCAGTACAATTGTTAGCAGCCGGGAACTGCTTGTCTGAAATACGCACCATTCTCTTGAGCGAAGCGTGAGGCCTCCAGAAAGGTGACTTCACGGTCAGCATCCAGATCTTTCTTATTTCCACACAGTATGATCACGATGTTCTGGCTGGCCAGCATCCTGGCATCTGTCAGCCAGTTGGTCAGAGCGTTGTAGGTTTCTCGACTAACATCCGGAGACAGAAAGCGTGAGAAATCAACACACTAAAGGATCTATAAATGCATATCATAGTATAGCTCTAGGTAAACATCCAGAAATATATGAATATCTGGGGGGGGAGGGGGAAGCGCAATACATAATATTATGTAGAGGCACTGGATATACAAGTGTGACTTTACCTAGTGATGTCATACATGAGAAGAGCCCCTGCTGCCCCTCTGTAGTAGCTGCGTGTTACAGACCTGAGGAGAACAAACGTTAAGCCTCTGTAAGATCAGCAAAAGTTTGTGATAACGGACGGTCAAATCTAGTGATAAACCAATATATCAGCCAAACAATTAAGTGGCTGATATTTGGTCATTTTAGAGATTACTGCTTGAGCCCGTCTGGGAGAACGCAGCTGCCGCAACGCTGCATCTCCGTACTGGATTCCTGAACCCATCCGCTCCGGGTCCAGCTCGCCTACACAACCAAATGACAAGCACAGCAGCTTGATTCAAATGTTTTTGCAAGCTTATAAGTAACAGCACAAGGCACTGGTATTTTTGTACCTGATTCTATTTTGTTTAGGATTTTCCGAGCACACTGGACAAAAGCTTCCTCCACGTTCTCCCCTGTTAGAGCACTGGTCTCCAAAAACATGAGCTCTGAAAACAAAGATATAAACAATGCTCACTGAAAAAAAAATTAAAGATTGTGAATATATTGCAAAATATTCCGTAATAGTGTTTATTTAGAATTATTTATATATTATTATAATATTTAGTAATATTTTGATGTGGATTTTATTTTCGTATTTTCAGTTTTCATTTTAATTTTTATGTGCTTTTGTGATTTTTATTAGTTTTTTTATTTCTATTTAGCTTTAATTTATTTATATTTGGCTTTAGTCATTTTAGTACTTCTACTTAAGGTATTTTATTCAATTTAGTTGCCATTGCAACATTTCCAAATATATTATTTTTATTTCATATTTATATTTTATTTTATTTGAGCTTTATTTAAATTAATGCAAATATTTTTTTATAATTTCAGTTAACAATAACACCACAGATCTATAAGCAAACAGTATATCCACAATGGTAATGCACCAATAACCAATCACTGTTTAGCCTCAGAAAAAGCCCTTGTGATCTCAATGCAGCCAGTTGTGGGTCTCTACTGGTTCATGTTTATGTTAGTAATACTATCCTGTAGTGACCTCTAGTGGTACAATCACAATATGAAAGCAGATATATTGTCCAATACATATGTTTGAGCTATAAACATGCTTTAAAGGATATAATGAATAGAGAACATGTATTTTAGCCAAAACATCTTGATGAAGTATCCCTTCACTAGATATTTATTGATGGACTGTGGTCATGTGGATTATTGTGATGTATTTATCAGCCGTTTGAAAGCAATTGGGTGCCTCTATAATTCAGTACAATTGTTAGCAGCCGGGAACTGCTTGTCTGAAATACGCACCATTCTCTTGAGCGAAGCGTGAGGCCTCCAGAAAGGTGACTTCACGGTCAGCATCCAGATCTTTCTTATTTCCACACAGTATGATCACGATGTTCTGGCTGGCCAGCATCCTGGCATCTGTCAGCCAGTTGGTCAGAGCGTTGTAGGTTTCTCGACTAACATCCGGAGACAGAAAGCGTGAGAAATCAACACACTAAAGGATCTATAAATGCATATCATAGTATAGCTCTAGGTAAACATCCAGAAATATATGAATATCTGGGGGGGGAGGGGGAAGCGCAATACATAATATTATGTAGAGGCACTGGATATACAAGTGTGACTTTACCTAGTGATGTCATACACGAGAAGAGCCCCTGCTGCCCCTCTGTAATAGCTGCGTGTTACAGACCTGAGGAGAACAAACATCAAACCTCTGTGTCAAATCTAGTGATAAAGCAATATATCAGCCAAACAATTATGTGGCTGATATTTGGTCATTTTAGAGATTACTGGCATTGGCAGTTAGTTTTAGAAATGTATAATACTTTTTTTTTATTCAAATACACTACCATTTAAAAGCTCAGGATTATTTTTAATGCTTTTATTCAACAAAGATGCAATAAGTCAAATAACAATCAACACTGATAATAATAAGAAATGTTTCTTGAGCACCAAATCATCACATTAGAATGATTTCTGAATGATCATGTGACACTAAAAACTAGAGTAATGGCTGCTGAAAATTCAACATTGTCATAACAAGAATAAATTATATATTAAAATATATAAAATTACTGAACAGTTATTGTAAATTGCAATACTATTTCACAATATTGCCATTTTTACTGTATTTTTAATCAAATAAATGCAGCCTTGGTGAGCATAAGAGGCTTTCTTTAAAAACATTAAAACATCTTACTGACTCCAAACTTTGGAATAGTGTATAATTGAGTTGATTTTGAGTAAATATTATGTAGTATAAAAGATCATGATCCGACCTCACAAGAACGGTCTTCTTTTTTAGTTTTATTTTACATACATCGTTGATGAGTAAATATTATGTAAAATAAATGCTTAAAGGCTGAATTGCCATTCACACAAACACATTTAACTTCAAACAGAATAATCAGTGAGAATAGGGTGAGATCTGTTTTTCTTCTGGAATTCATTCAATTGTGAAAGTACTAGAATGAACAAAGCGAATGCAAATACTTAAATAAGTGCTAAAACATTGACGTCCAAATGACGTTACTGACATTAAATAGTACTCTGGATAGTATACTGGGATTATATCAGCAATCAGCCACCCTGCCGTCTAGATAACGTCACTAGACGCTGCAAAATCAATATCAATTGACCGCTAGTCTAATCATATCTGCTCACAAGAGCAGGACTGTATGGCTCAGACCTCCTTCAACATTAGCCGGACTGACACGTTTCTGTTCAAGCTACAGCATGTTTTCCTGAATGTCTACAACATATTATCTGCTTATCTGAAATAAACATGCAAGACAATGTTTTAATGCACATTATTGTATAATAAAATGAGCTGCAGCAGCAAACAGAACAGTGCCAAAAACTCTTCTCAGTGCTGTTTGAAGAAGAGACTAATTGTGTAATATTTAGCATCAAGCTGTCTTGTGATTTTTTTATAATTATGTAACTGTAACGAAAAACAAACTGTTTTCACTTTACCAATGAAATAAACAGCTTTCTCTCCGGGGTGTTGTACACAGTGTTTTCATTGTTAACTAAAGCTATTAATAGCTTTATTAAAAGCTATTAAGATATTAATTTATATATATATATATATATATATAAAAATACAAAATTTAATATGTACAAAACTAAAAATGTTGCCTTGCAAACTAACTCAATTCAAGTAAGATAAAGTATTAAAATTTCTAAAACTAAAATTTAAATAAAAATGAATAAAAATATAAAATGAAACTGATAAAAACTAATAGAAATTTAAATAGCACACAACAAATTTACTAAATCTTAAACTGAATAAAAACTGAAAATATATTTTAAAAAATAAAGTTTTTTTTGTTTATTTTTATATTTTTTTTATATAATAATTTATCATTTTTTAAAGGAGCACCAGTGGCACATTTGGCTTAATTGGTGCCCTGTGCAAGTAAAGACAAGATTAAAAAAAGTTTTTAATATTTCTAATAAGTCTCAAAGCTATGTATAAACACACAAAAAACCCTACATAAACAAAAGGTGGTTTGTGTGACATCAGCATATTTTCATTTTAAATGCGCTGAGGCTATCTTGGCTCTAAAGGAAGCTGCGGGCAAATGTTCAGTGCAAATTAAGTGCATGTTGATAGCGCTGACAAATGAATCTGTGCAAGGTACTATAAACTCCTACATGCAATCTGGACTTGAATCACTCCCTCCCCAAATGCTCCACCATCTGACATGTTTCATTGAAGAAATTAGATACTTAGTAGTAAATGTGCATGCAGTTATTTCTTTGCAGGTGTTGAAGAGTTTGTATGCTATGTAGATGCATCTAACTGCCTACAAATTTTGTGGTATGCTGCAGTAGCCCCTCACTGCAGTACATCAAGAGTTTTCAGTTATTCTACAGGTTGTTTGAGTCTGAAAATATCATCATAAGCCAAATCTCACAGTGGTCCTTACAGACAAGGCCAAGAAATATGACACAGCCGTATGAACACACCTGAAACGCTCCTGTCCTGCTGTATCCCAGATCTGGAGCTTGACAAACTTATTGACCACACTGATTATCTTCGAGCCAAATTCAACCCCGATAGTGTGATTCGAGTCATCTTTGACTAGACGAACAAGGAAAAGACATCAGCAACAGAACAATGACTGTCATTTCATAGGTTTGTTTCTGAATGTTTTATGATAAGATAACAGAAACTGACATACATCTTTTTTCTATAAACTGATGAAGCAGACAAGATTTTCCAGTTCCTGCATTTCCGATTACAAGAAACTTAAACAGGAAATCTAAATGGGAGGAAAACAAAAACAATAAAGATGTTTTGTCAAAAACTGCATAGAATTCTCATAATAATAGGATAGTATACTATACTATACTGTATAGGAATGTTACTATATCAAAATATTAATCAGACTATAGGCTATTGACACTGGTCATAATCTAATGTAGACATTAAAGAGGTTTGTCAGCAAGTTATATCCAAATAAATAACAGTCTTTCTATAGTCATTGTTACTATAAGTACTGTTTTAATTGACTAATCAAAGATTAATGAACACTTCTATGAATGGCGTCGACAGATGAAACATATGGCAGACAGATAGCTGCTGCCTAGCTGGCACTGAACAGAGCTTGTAAGCAAATACTGGGATGAATGAGCTCGGGACACCCGCTAAAATTCATGCTATGCTGCCGATAAGAAGTGTGGCAGGAGAAAAGGACAATTAGTCACCCTACCGTATGTCTCTGACATGACTGGCGCTGTGTTTCTAGCCTGTTTATACTGTGTTTTTCTCTTTCAAGGCAATCAACAAGGATATCAAATAAAGGGAAATCCCTTAGAGGGTTTCGTGCATCCTAGTCGGAAGTTTGTAGAGAAGCTACTTCCTGTTTAGATTTTCAAAATAAAGGTCAAGAATTATTTGCAAAATGACACAAAAATGCACGATTTTGCTAAAATAAAATAACAATTTAATAAAATAAAAAGTTCAAGTATGTATTTATACATATGTTTATTCCTGGTCGTGGGTGTTTTTATTTTTTTTTTATTTTGTATTTTTTTTAGATGTATGTTTTGGTGTATTTGACCGAAATGTATGTAAATCTAAATGTTAACAATGTATTTTTTTGCATTTTCTATTAAAATTCACTCTTGTATATATTATTTAGATCTGTTTTACTCCAAAACTCCAAGTAACCACTAGGGGGTGGTAGTTAGTTATATGTGCGAGTTGCATCTGTTCTAAAAAACCACACTAACTCATCATAATCTAAACCACATTTTACAGGGCTGATCTCTTTGTACCTTTCACAACTAATACATTATATTTTGTTTTTATATCCACAATTTATGATTGTGAGTGTATGTTACCCTTACATTAACCCCAGAATCCATAATTACAACACAGACTACACAGGATTGATCAGAAAAATAGCGTGATGGAGTCAACACTGTAAATGAAATCAAGATTCCATACTTGAAAGCATATCATGGATGCTTGGGCAACAGTTCTTTATGGTTGATGTAAATTGCCCTCTATAAATTGTAGACCACATGTCATAATGACTAATGGATGTTATTACACACTAACATAATGTGGAGCATATGAAACAAAGAGTAGGCTATTACATAAAACGGTTTCGTTTAATCTCTCTATGATGGTATAATCAGTTCACTATTTCCTTTCATTTAAAATTTAGTTCATTTGAAATCAACAAGCAAAAAGGTCAGAGAGTTCATAGTGCAGAGCCAACAGTTTTGTCATTCCTGCTGTGACACTTGAAGCTCTTCTAGAAAATATAATATAATTTCAACACCCAAGAACGGGGCTGCTTCCACATATCTTCTCCAGATATGTGGAAGCATATCTGGAGGTATAATATATGCTTATAATAAGCATATCTGTGCATTGGTCCTGGGTTCATTGCATAATGCCTCAGGATGTATATGCTGCATATCTCTTTTCTATGTTCACATGTCCTGTTTGTTTTAGATCCTTCCTGGCTCTCTATATATATGTCAAAGATACATGACTGAACAAAGGAATCTGAGCTCAAAGAGCTATGTCAACATGTAAACAAACCACTCAGTTAACATGCTTTTATGTATACAGTCATGTACAATACAAGTCAAACATTTGCACACATACCAATTTTTTTATTCCTATTTTCTATTTTCCACATTTTAAAAAGGAAGTATGGGAATTATAAGGTGAACAAAAATGTCTAACAAATCAAAACTATATTTTTTTAGATTCTTCATATATATGCAAAGTGACACTGAAGACTGGAACAATGGCTGCTGAAAATTCAGCTTTGCCATCACAGGTATAAATTACATTGTAAAATATATTCAAATTGTAAAAAGTTATTTTAAAATGTAATAATATTTCACAATATTACTGTGAGTATAAGAGACTTCTTTCAAAAACATTACATTAAAAACAATAGCAAACACTACAACGTTTTATGTAAGTATATATATATATATATATATATATATATAGTAATGCACATATTATCATACTATTGTGTGACTAATTTTAAGTATATAATGATCATTTCGGTCAATGTAAGAAGGTACCATCCAGACACAACTGTAGTAAACACATGTACTGCAGCATCCCACAAGCATGTAAAAGTTCTTCGTAAGCCATTGTGAGTTTGTGCTATGGAAAAAGGGTGGTTGCATTCATCCCTGAGGAGCTCTACTATCACAAGAGCACAATGGTAACCAGGAAGAAGGGAAGTTAACTGTCCTTGGAATCTAAAATTGTCATCACACTGTCTGTACCAGGATGTTATTTTGAAATGTGGGAGGTTTTGTCAGCTCAAAGCAATGATTAGAAAGACTTGCATCTGTGCCAGGTTAAACCTCAGGGCAAAGAATGTGCGATAGCACATAACAGTATCACAACTGCTGTCACGACAGGACTAGAAATGCTATTGTTTAGTTTGTTTTCCCAGTTTTCTTTTGGAATGTTAAAATGTAGGCCTGTTTCATTGAAGAAATTAGATACTTAGTAGTAAATGTGCATGCAGTTATTTCTTTGCAGGTGTTGAAGAGTTTGTATGCTATGTAGATGCATCTAACTGCCTACAAATTTTGTGGTATGCTGCAGTAGCCCCTCACTGCAGTACAAGAGTTTTCAGTTATTCTACAGGTTGTTTGAGTCTGAGCCCTTATGGAATCAATCCACTCTTTATGACACTAATAGCAAAAACAGCACAGACACAACCAGATTCCTCTTGTTTTTTTCAATGTCTTGCATGACAACAGATGGCTTGTTAGTTTAAGGTGACTGGGAAAACAGAGTCGTGCATTGCATTAACAGCGAGGTTTTGACTGGGTGCCTTCATCTGAGATCAGTGCATCAGTGTTTCTGACTTTCAAACGCAGTGTGCTGTTAAGCGATTGTTTATCCTGTAGTATCCTCTATGCAGACAAATGCTAAAGATTTAACTCTGGGTCCAAGTAGCACACTCTAAATCACAACCACACTGAATACCGCCGTTGTTTCGCGTCCAGAAAAGGCGAAAGCTGCTCTGAGGCTTGACAGATTAACATGGTGAAAAGGAAGAAAAGTTTCACTAAACACTGAGCTTATATGAGCCCCGTGTTGGATATGTAAAGTCACTGGACTTTTTTCTTTGAAAGTTTGCATAGTAGTGTTTCATTTCATGAATGATTCTTTGTTTTAAACAAATCATTCTTGTTCACTAACTTACACAAACTGACTCGTTCACTCATTCAAAAGCTTCTTCCAAAATCAATCACTCATCCACTCATTCACTTTATTTTGTACACAGTAAATGACACATATAGTGCACTATGGCATGATTTCACAGCTTCTGCCTTTAGAAGTGCGTGACTAATTTCCAGACTGACTACAGAAAGCTAAGAGCATATTTCATTATATAGCATATAGAAAGGAGCATTTGATTAATTAGACCTAATGAACAAACAGGCGACCTTCATTGAATGATTGTTTAAGGAACTGAAGGAACAAAGTTTGGACAAGTTAGTTGAAGAAATGATTCAGTGACTCAGTTATAACAAAGAATTCACTTATTGCCACCTATTGCCCATGTACCCTGAAGAAAGGATCTTTTAAGTGAACTGATTCAAAAGATTTGATTTGAGATGAATCAAAATACTGATTTGATTTTGAAAAGTTCAGTTAATTAAGAGATTTCAGTTTTGTTTGTCTGGTATTCATTGTATCTTTCCATTCCATACTTTAAATTCACTCATTTTTACTTTAGGCCTTGCAATTATTTTGTTAAATTTGCAATGTAACGGAAGTAGCGACAGATAATTTCCTACATTCGAGAGAAATAGACTATGGAAAAGGAAAAAATGTAGGCCGGGGACTTGATTCTGTTTATCTGTTGTTGATTAGATGCAGACGTGAATTGATTGGAGATGTCTGGCATACGTCATCAGAGAGAAGACTGAGTTATGATATATAGATGAAAAGAATAGGAGGTCAAAAATATTTAAAACATTAAACTATATGCACATTAATTGTTCACAATAAAATCAATAACACTAGTTTAAAGTATAGATATGGGATTAATTTCAATATCATAATGACTTTAAGAAAATATGAGACAAAATTTTGCTTTGCAGGGGAAAAAAACAAGCACACTCACTTGAAAAATACACTTCAAAGTAGGAGGCAGTTAACCGAATGTTTGGCCTCAGATGTCAGATAAATAGGCCTAAAAATCACTCAAAGACTGCCTGGGTGGCGATACTCGGCATCCTGGACTTAAAGCCTTAACTGGCCTGCGTTTAAAGTGATTTGTGGCCAGCTCTCTATTGTCAGCACCACGCAGCCAAACTCACTTAATAATCTGATGTAATATGTATGAGGGAGCTTGGTCATTGGACATTCATCCTAAAGGTCACAGTTGAGCTATTCATTATTTCAGTAGTAACAGAAGTTGATGTTAATGCATGTTGTCTCAGTTATCTACCATAACGATGCATGTCACTTGTTATCAGAATGTTTAATACACTCAACCAAACTGCAATAATTTAGCAGAGAAAAATGTCTCCCATCGTTTCTTAAAGGCTTTTTATTGAAAGCGCCCTGCCTCCATAGCACTTCATGGTACAAAGAGTTCACCATTGTTCCCCGCACATCACTATTGGAGACAGACAGCCTGGGAGGCAGTGGACAGACGAACAAGAAAGAGAGAGAGAAGGGAAGGGCTGAAAAGAGTTGGATGGAGGAGGCGGGACTTGGCCCGGTTTTGATCACTCTAGCATTTAGTAACCTGGCACAAAGGGGAGCTGGGATCACTGGCATGTCTGACTTGGGTCACTGTGAGTCTTTAGAGGGTTCTATGGGAACACGGCTGATCGCTGCAAGACTACATCACTGTGGTCTGTGTCTAAACATGTTAAACATTCAACTTACATACACGGCATGGCAGTTCTTTATGGCGTAACTAAACTACACCTACTTAGCTTTACCTAAGAAAACAGCAAAAAATAATAAAGAGTAGTTTAATGTTTATATATGCTACTGTTTTTTTTTTTAAATAAAGCTATTTATTTATTTTTTAAATCAAGGATGCATTAAATTGATGAAAAGTGACAGTGACTACTTTTAAATTGTTCAATTTCAAGTTTAATCAAAGAATCCTGGAAAAAAGTATCACATTTTCCACAAAAATATTAAGCAGCCCAACTCTTTTCAGCTGTGATAATAATTAGTGTTTCTTTAGCACAAATCAGCTTATTAGAATGATTTCTGAAGGATCATGTGACACTGGAGTAATGACTGGTGAAAATTCAGCTTTGCAATCAAAGGAATAAATTACATTTTAAAATGTATTGAAAAAGAAAAACGTTATTTTGAATTTTAATAATATTTCACAATATTTATTTTTTACTGTATTTTGATATAAGTTTGATGCAATAAAAAATGCTTTTTTGTTTGTGGCAGAGAATACACTGTTTAAATTGACTACGGTCCAAATGTCTGAGACCACATTGAAAATTTGGGATTTAAAATTCCATTTAAAGAGAAATAAACAAAAATGTATTATTTATGGCATAAAATGTATCATAAATATTAAAGATTCAGCAATATTTATTTTTCCTACCTAAAATCCAGAACGATTTTTCTGTTAATGTTTGTCTTTTTTGAAGTCATTACAAATCCTGACGTTTGAAAAAAAATATATATATTTTATGAAATGTATATTTTTAATTTTTAATTTTAATTTTTTTTTTTTTTTGCAGTAAATTCGAAAAATATAAAATAGAAAACATTTCTCTAGTTGTCTAAGACTTTATCAACTTTATCATTTCTCTCTCACAGTCCAATGCCTTTGAACCAGACTAACTGGTAAATGTGTGATGGTTTAAGGATGGTCAGACTCAGGACCAAGAACACCATGATAGATGGACTTGATCTGTGACAGTATGCTTGAGTTGAATGCATGTCTCTTTTGGAAAGTGGTTGTATTCACCAGGCCTTGAACTGAATACTAATGGGGTGAGCCCAGCTGTCATGATGCAGATGCACAAGTCAATTGTTCCACTGATGACCCTTTCGAATCTCCATGGAAATACATAGATCCTGTCAGAAGGGTTCATGTGCACTCAAAAACACAGAAGCTACGACCATCTTCCCCAAGGTACCAGGGTATGAAGTCATAAATACACACCAAAAATAATAAAAGCAGATCAAATCCAGAAGCACGCAATAAACATTAATATGACTCATAACTGTTTTTCTCAACAAATTAGCCCAGCTGTTGTATCTATTACAGCTGCAGCCCTAATGGTGTCCTCAGCAGCAGAAGACATCTGTGGGAATTGCAACACAGTATTTTTTTAATGGTTGTTCAAAATTAAACAATAACAAACTACTATAAACTCGCACTGTACAATCCCTCTAAATGAAAGAAAAGAAAAGATCACATTCTCTCAAAATTAGTATCAGATTATTCGCCCAAGGCCACGTTCACACTTGAATTAAACAGATGTGTCTGTACTCCAATGTCAGCTAATCTTCCACCACCACTGACGTGGACCTTAGAAAAACACTGATCTTTTATTCAATGTGTCTTTCATGCCGAAGGGGAGAAACACAATCGCTGATAATTGGAATACAACGAGATGAGCACTGGAGACTAGCAGAGCGTGGACGAGAGGAGATGGGAATGTTGCCTTTGAGACAACAGGGATTATAGAAGATTAGAGTGTCTTCCACAATGCAACTTGTCTTAATGAGCAATTCAAACTTAATACTAAATACTAAATACTGGTCATTAGGTCTTTGGGTCATTGTGGGAGTGATATTGAGTCATTTAGATTAAATATCAAAAATTCAAATGCAATTACACCCTTTATCCCACATAAGTAATACATTTAATAAAACATAGTATGCTCAAGGCACTGCAGACTTTTCCACATTTAAATTCAAATACAAAATAAATTTGACCCTACACAGGGAATTTGATTAACAGGCGATCTGACGGATCATAACACCGAATCCACCATTTTTGTCTGACAAACAAACCAGACAATGTCGGGTGGTGGGCCTGAACTTGAAAAATGGTTTATTGACGTCTTTTCGCAGTTGAAACAAGATATCTTCTGATATTCATTCATGTTTATTTCATGCTATAACTAGTAAAGAGGAAGAGATCGATTCACATGCCGCTTGAACTGAGGCGCTACAGCGATCTGTCATGACACATTAAAAATCCACAAAATGGTAAAAAAAGATCCAATTTGAAAGCTAATTGTAATCATATTTACCAATATTATTGTTTTACTGTATTTCTGATCATATAAACGCAGTCTTGGTGAGCCTAAGAGACACTTTTAAAAAATCTTACTGACCCCAAATTTTTGAATGGTAATGTGTGTATGAAATGTGTATAAATATACAGTATATGAGAAAAGTAGCCATATTTTATTATATAAATAAAATAATTACAATTAAGTTATACTACTATTAAACGAATCTAAAAGAAGAATTTCTGGAGCTCTACACCAGGAAACTGTGGTTGGGCTGGTTGGTTTGGGAGCTGATGAGGCGAAAATAACTGTAAATATAATATCCCAAGGAATCACCCATTAAAAAGAGCTGGAATTATGCCGTGTTTTTACAAAGAAATGGGTGGATGGAGGCAGGGATGGCTCCAGGAGATAAGGCAGATAAGTGGAAAACGCAATTGCAGATTTATCTCACTGAGAACATGCTTGGATCCCTGTCATGAGCCATTGCACAGGCCTCACACATTCACATGAGACGCAGGAAAGGGGAGGCAGTCCACGCATGACAGACAATCTGCTGTCATCATTACACGCCAGTGAGTTTCCTGCAAATTTTGGATGTGAATCGGGTCTGAAATACTGTCTAAAACAACAGTGCAGTGTCTTTATCATTTCTTCGTCTATGTGCACGACTGTGAATCCTCCAAGTTTGTTTTTTTTTTTGGAAAATCCCATAAGCAACTGATCATATATGGTTGAACTGAAAAGTGGGTGAAATCAGAGAAATACATTAATATGTTGTCCAGTGCAGTGCAGCAGCCAGGGGATATAACTGAGGTTTCCATATGCTGACGTATTCTTCTTGGCCGTCTCCAGCAATTACATAAATGATTCCATATAGCATAACCTTAGACATTTTTATTGGCAGAAACAGTGGACTGTTGGTCATTTTCTAAATCGTCCTACCTTACTTCACTGTAGCTTGAGTATTCTGCCATACAAAGGCAAAATGCAGTAACTACTTAAAGAGAGCAAAGATGGCTACAAAGTGTTTAGATTGATTTTATATCAGTTTTCATACATTTTCTCTGAATCTAAGCATAGTTGAGCCAACACAATCAGTCACAAAACAGATCATAGTCTAATGTCATCTTTACGCTGCAACAGTAGGTGCATATGAAGTGGCATATTCTTTTTATTTCAGTCACATGACTTTTTCCGAATCAGCAGCATTTTTTAGTATATGAAGCATGTTAGCATAATGTTTTGAGTGTATGTGTGTAGCCTATGTGAGATTATATATAATGCTTTCCTTTGTTTACAGTATTTATCACTCTCTGAGCACTTATAATGACTTGGCTAAAATGTTTTTATTCAGTAAATCTGGTCAAAGCCGGTTCTGCATTGCTTTTCCATGTTGCTAACTGTTTTTCTCTCTGCCTTTTGTTCTCCAAAATCATGGCTGGACCCACACTGACGGATCCTCTTATGTCACACTGCTATTATCACTGGAGATAACGGCTGCTGTTCCCCTCCCGCACAGACATGCTGAATAAATACCGGATCTGGGCAAGGCAGAACCAATGAACACAATTATACATGTGACAAATGGAATGAGACCCAGAAACCAAACCATATTTGGAGAATTGTTAGAGGCTTAAGTTAGAATATAAAGCAGAATATAGCTAACTATAGAATATAGAAACTTGCAGAGTTTAGCTCAAACACAGCTGATGAAGCTAATTAAGGTCTTCAGGATACAAAATCACAGGTAGATGAGATTGATCAGGGTTTGAGATAAACTCTGCAGGGCAGCAACCCTCCAGGACCGGATATGAGGAACCCTGATAAAGAGTTTCACAAAACTCTGGAATTGCAAATTAAGGTTGTAAGATTTAAGCAGTATGACAAAATGTGATCATATAAAATCATTTCCATATTTTTTTATATGATTAACTGAAGACAGCAAAAAGAAGAAACCTCTAAAAGAAAAGGAGTGTGGACCATTTTGGGAGTTTGAGACTAAAGGTTATTCACAGCCATGAACTTTCCTTAGTCAGAAATTGTTAAAGGGGTCCTATTATGCTCTTTTACAAAGTCTTGATTTTGTTTTGGGGGTGTACTAGAACAGGCTCTCATACTAGGTTGTTCGAAAAACATATTATTTTCACATATTTTACATTATGACAACACCTCTCTCCTCAGTCTGGCATGAACGGCTCGAATAGTTCCTGTATCAAATGAAAGCCCGCCTTCTGAAATACGCAATGTGCTGTGATTGGTTAGCTGGGCCAGTGTGTGTTGTGATTGGCAGCACTCGGCG
>NW_015552625.1:1445528-1445783 GCF_001515605.1 Sinocyclocheilus anshuiensis | reverse complement strand
TGTTGAGGCAAGTTGGAGCTAAACTCTGCAGGACACCGGCCCTCCAGGACCGAGTTTGGGCACCCCTGGTTTATATTATAACATTATCACACTTGCATGTGGGATTGGTGGGTGGGACATTCTCACTCTAGAGAGCCTCTGATTGGATGTCTGATCTTTGTAGTGCAGGATGAGTCATCATTATTTTGGTTCATTTTCCTGAAAGAGAACAACTGCAAATTTTACATACAAGCTAAAGCTGAACTTTGTCAAAAT
>NW_015552625.1:1437668-1445301 GCF_001515605.1 Sinocyclocheilus anshuiensis | reverse complement strand
AAACAGCAACATTACAGACTAACTAAAGTTGAAAAAGTGAAAAAGCATAATAGGACCCCTTTAATTAAACATATAGAAAATACCAGTTCTGCATATAAAAAATAACAGTTGTGGTTATTGTTAATTTATTGTTTATTGTTTTTTTACTATATACTATATTGTGTACAATTAACATAATACAGTCCCATTTATTTATTTTTATTTTGTTTGCATATTTTACAAAGTAATGTGTGTAAAACATAGACCACACATTATGTGCACTATAGCTGCATTGGACAAAAAATGTATGAAACTAAGAATATATCATTTATCTGATGATAGGTTTAAAATGAACCAAATTAAAAACGAAACTTCAAAAAAAATGTGTAAATGAAAGGGTTTATATCAGGGGTGCCCAAACTCGGTCCTGGAGGGCCGGTGTCCTGCAGAGTTTAGCTCCAGCTTGCCTCAACACACCTGCCGGGAAGTTTCTAGTATGCCTAGTAAGAGCTTGATTAGCTGCTTCAGGTGTGTTTGATTAGGGTTGGAGCTAAACTCTGCAGGACACCGGCCCTCCAGGACCGAGTTTGGGCACCCCTGGTTTATATTATAACATTATCACACTTGCATGTGGGATTGGTGGGTGGGACATTCTCACTCTAGAGAGCCTCTGATTGGATGTCTGATCTTTGTAGTGCAGGATGAGTCATCATTATTTTGGTTCATTTTCCTGAAAGAGAACAACTGCAAATTTTACATACAAGCTAAAGCTGAACTTTGTCAAAAACATTATTATTAGAGTTAAAGTAGGAAGATCCATAAATCAACACTAAATTAAATGCATTCAAAAGCTCAAGTGTTTTGAGACTGAACTGGGCCCGTTCCTCTCTGGATGTGTGTTGATGATTAATGCAGAGAGGGTGGAGAGGTCAGAGAGGAAAGTGAGTGGGAGAGAAACTGTTGAGCTTCAACTCCAATGTCCTATCTGATCTCTCCATCCCATCTCCCCTTTGAGATTTCAGCTGTGAGACGCAGCTTATGGTCAAAAGGCTTACTTTGGAAAGGGAGAATTTTGGAGGACAGCTTTCTGGTTACAGTCAAATGCTTTGGACTCATTCAGTGATGCAACTCACCTGTTGACTCTGCTTTAGCTTGATGTCTTTAAATTAATGTTACACAAGAAAAGCATTTTTGATCTATTCTCTATATGCTTCAGCTCTCCTCACTGCTCATCAGCCTCTCCATGCAGCAGGGATGCAGTGACTCCTCTCTGAACTCTGATGTACTTGTGATAAAAGGAGGGTTTGGGGCTGAATTAAGTCAGCAGATCTGCAGTCAGGGGAGGGTTTCTGAGGAAGTCTCTGTTAATGGACTGTATATTTGTTCTCTGGGTGTGACCTGGATGAATCCAGAATGTCCAGTGGATAAAATGATTTTAGGCACGTCTTCCTAAATTGCCAATCTGATGCATTTTGATCTACAAAAAAGGGCACAGAGTACTGTATTAATATGAAGGAATTTTGTTTATTTATTTTTGACAGATGTTTACCTGAATTGTGTACTGCATTGTGTTGTGTTTTAGGGTTAACAGAAATGTCTGTGAAATTAATGGATTTAATCTCCTGGCAGAAAATTACCAATATATTTTCTGTGTGTTTTGTTAAGAGTACTTTAACATAATTTGTCTAGTACCTCTACAACACACAAAATCAACATGTTTCTGACACTATAATGCTTATATACTAACCATACATGTGATTAACAATATTATTACAATATAATCTTATTTACTATATACTGTAGATCATACAATTAACAGTACAATCCATTATATTTTTAGTGCAGTTTTTGTGCATCATTTTTAATATAGTAATGTGTGTTTAAAATGGCACAAAAAATAAATAAATAAAAGGTACCATGTTTTTGTAAGTTATTGTAAGTTGCATAGTAAGTTTACCTGCATGGCCAAAAATGATCAGATAAATATAAATGTATGAAATAAATGGTTTATCATTTATCTGATAATAAAATTAACCAAGTTAAAAAAAAATGTATGGGTTTTCTTGCTCAAAAGTTACAGTACATATTCTTATTTCTGAGTTACATATTTCTTTTTCTGTTTTTCAATTCCCAACAAAGAAGTTTAGCTTAACAAAACAGAGCAAATAATGTATATTAGGTGGCCACAGAGAATGATGGGTAACATAATCTAGTAAAACTAGCTAACTACTACAATAAACTACTACAATGTAAACCACATTATTCACAACTTCTAATTATGATCAAATACCACGTTGCTTTAGTAATTATACTTTTAATTTTGGACACCTCCAATTCAGAAATTCTGGATATAAAGAGTTCCCCACAAGTAATTAAACTTTATGATGGTGGTTGCTTTCATGGGTGCTCAGCTCATAAATACGGTCATTCTGACGTGACTTGATCACAGCTTTGAGGGAAAACACAAATATGCTTTAGCATTCATTCAGCAAATGAAGAGTCAATAAAGAAATGTTGTATTTGAAAGGGCTTAGAAAAGAAAGAAGTTCTTGTTCCCAAGAATGATAGTACTCCTCTTCATGCTGATCATGAGAAAGCATAAAAAGCGGTGTTGTATTCTCCACAGCACATCTCAAGGGTCAAACACAAACTCACGCTCATCCAAAATGCGTGTCAGGCTGGGTGTCTGATTTAATGGAAAAATGATTCACTGTTGCAATAAAACACTTGCTGCTTTTTATTGTGTCAGTAGAGAAAATCCGAAAACAAGACAAAATACTTTGGAATAACGCCATTCATCTGACTAAAGCAGTGGAGCGGAAAGAGTGGAAACTCCTAAAATAACACAATCTCCAATTCAATCAATTTTTTATCACATGTTGTGAATGTCATTGCTAAAACAGCAACTAACAGTCAGTTTGGTTGGTATAGGCCACACATTTTATGGACAAAACCTATGCCACAAAAAAACAGCACAAGACCCCCCACAGACCAGATTTAGGGGCCAGCAGGGATCAACGGACTTAACATAGAGCTTTTATTGCTTTATACCGCAACATGAAGGTGTATTTGCAAACAGCTGTGTGCAATCATTTGTGGCTTTGAAGGCATGGCTAATGCTTTCTCTGGGCCTGTGCTTTGACTCATTTTCAGCGAGGGCAGATAGTCAGAGCTTAACTCTGTTTGGATGCCCCAGAACAGCATCAAGCTTTTGGATACACACATAAGCATGCACACAGCACACACACTCCATTCACCCTATTCTGTGTAACGCTCTCAGCATGCCACTACTTTCACTGTTTAGTATTCACACGCCGACCATCAATCACATCAACTCTCAAAAAGCCCCAAAGCGGTTTTATAGAGCTCAAACTGGGACATAGACACTCCGGCTAAGTTACGCATTGTGGCTCCACTGACAGTAAACTAAAGCGAGGCAGTAGATGACGTCATTGGCGTCTCATTAAATAGATTCTAGGTGGGAATAAAAGAGACTTTTATTCTTGAAAGGTAAATATTGACTGTAGGTTTTTACAATGCATTACAAACCCGGTGACGCCTGTGTACATTGTCTAATTTGTATTGGATTTAGGGAGAAATGTCATATA
The DNA here is from genome assembly GCF_001515605.1 of Sinocyclocheilus anshuiensis. NCBI lineage: Eukaryota > Metazoa > Chordata > Actinopteri > Cypriniformes > Cyprinidae > Sinocyclocheilus > Sinocyclocheilus anshuiensis. The sequence goes on along the minus strand of NW_015552625.1, from coordinate 1,441,714 downwards.
AGCTAGGTACCTTCATTTGAGGTTACATAACTAATCCCCACCTGCTGCGGAAGAGGTTTTGAGACAAATTGATCCATGAAGTCAAATGTTCTTCAACCAGTTCTAAAGGTGGTAGTAATTTAATAGTCAGATTTGTTCCAGAGTTGCTCTTTAGCCAAAGTGTTAAACAGTTTGGAGTTGGAGTGCAGTTTGAGTAGTAAAATTTATGTGATGCAAATGCAGAGTTTCTCTTTCCATCTTTGTTAGGAATCATATTAATATTTTTACAAGAAAATGTGAACATCACAAGAAGAGCCTTAAACATTCTCGTGGCTATTATCAAAATGGGATCTCGGCAACACGTATTTAAAATAATTAGTCTGTGTTGGTGTCCTAAACACTTTGTATTTTGTGATAATGACTGCCAATTAACTTTACATTATCTTTTTATTGAATAACTATACACCAAATAAATAAATAAGTGGACATGAAATATTGATATGAGTAGAAATTATGTTATCTTGACCTTCCACTTCTGTTAAGAAAAAATAGTCCACTACAATGTACAAAACAATCTGCCCAGAAATAAGGCACAATTTTCAACAGGAATCTGTGTGATTGGGAATTTGTTATGAGGGTGAACAATCTGCCCTTACAGATTTTGATATGATTTCAAATTAGTTAAACGGATTCACTGCACTGATCAACAGAAAGCTACTTGGTTTGAAAATGACATCTGTGTGAGCTGTGCTTCATATAAAATTGACTAACCATATAATTTTATATATATATTTTAATTATACAAGTTATATATTTATAGTACAGTAATATAATATATAATATATATATATATACTGTATTGTGTACGAGTAACAGTGCCATCCCTTTTATTTTAACAATCGACTGCAAAGATTCCTATTAGAATTACTGGATTTCACGCGCAAAAATTCGCTTAGCAATTTTCGTGGGCAAAATTGAATCATTTCAATAGGAATCAACACATTTTCTGGGTCATATTTAAAGGGATAGTTCACTCAAAAATGAAAATTCTGTCATTAATTACCCTCATGTCGTTCTAACATTCTAAACGTAGCAAGGAGATCGGTAAAATAAACCATTGCCAATGTCACATGGATTATTTTACCGATCTCCTTGCTATGTTTCTGGACCTTGACCGTGGTAATTACATTCTGTCTATGGGAGGGTCAGAGAGCGCTCAGAATTCATCAAAAATATCTTAATTTGTGTTCCGAAGATGTATATGTGTATATATATATATATATATATATATATAATGTTTTTTGTTTTTTAATGAATTTTATTCTGTAATGTTCATATTCTTCATCTTTTGGTTTCTTAATTGCAAGCAGCTCCAGAACTTACAACTGAAAGGCCTGGACCCAATTATAGGCTGCATGTGGTGTTTGAAAGAGCTGGCCTGTAGCCAGAACTGTTACACATGATGCTAGTCTCTTCTGACCCCTCCTCTCAAACAGTCAAACACACACACAAACACAAGTGCCCCCCGGTTAACAGCCCCGACAAAAGAGTGCTTACATAAGACATGGGATCAGGGTATATTTCTCCGCTTTACAGTGACATGGCTGGCTCGCAGCTGTCCTCTATACTGTAATCACACTGTTTAGATACAATGCTCCATAGTTACACATGAGTTTTCATTCAGTTAGCACATGTTCTCATAAAGAGGGTCTCTTTTTTCTTCTCAGGGTTTAGAACGACATGAGGGTGAGTAATTAATGACAGAATTTTCATTTTTGGGTGAACTAACCCTTTAAAACAATCAATAAATGAGTGCACAATAGAGCTGGTTGCAAAAAGTAAGTCCACAGTGTGACAAGAAAGATGTGGAAGTTGCACCAGTATCAGGTTTTTTTAGATGATGCAATTGACCACTCAGATTCAAGTATTCCTGTGATCCATGTAAAAAAGGAATATGAATATGAACATTACTGAATAAAATTCATATATAGCCAGAACTGTTACACATGATGCTAGTCTCTTCTGACCCCTCCTCTCAAACAGTCAAACACACACACAAACACAAGTGCCCCCCGGTTAACAGCCCCGACAAAAGAGTGCTTACATAAGACATGGGATCAGGGTATATTTCTCCGCTTTACAGTGACATGGCTGGCTCGCAGCTGTCCTCTATACTGTAATCACACTGTTTAGATACAATGCTCCATAGTTACACATGAGTTTTCATTCAGTTAGCACATGTTCTCATAAAGAGGGTCTCTTTTTTCTTCTCACTCTCTCCCACTCTCTTTTTCCAGTAAGTAAGCACCTTGACTAATTTCTGTGAAAATTTGGGTGACAGTTTGCGATTATGCAACTTAATAAGTGTAAGGGGATTGTAAGTCTGCCCTGAGCCAGTTTGTTCTGTTGTGCCCTCCCTTCTGCTCTGCCTCCAGTATGTCAAACCACTAGAGAGAGAGAGCGAGAGAGAGCGAGAGAGAGAGAGAGAGAGAGAGAGAGAGAGAGATTTAGGAGAAACCAGGGCTAGTTGGCACATAAGGACTTTATCTCAGTAACTGTTAGGTTTGGAGACAAACGTCCTATTAAAAAAATTATTATTGTCTAGCAGTGAATCTTAGAATTAGATTATGTAGAATTCTAAAAAATAATAGACTAATAATTTTTGTGAATCCCAAATAATATGATATAAAATAAAATAATATAATAAGAATTATTTTTGTGAATTCTTATGAACTAAAATGATAACATATTGCATGAATACATATATTTATATATGAACAGAATAGAATAGAATACTTTTATTATTTAATTCTTGTGAATTCTTGTGAACTAAAATGACAACATTGGGTAAATAAACAGGAGGACAGTAAAACCAATGTAATGCAATTTTAAAATACTTTCATTATTTTAATTTATAGAAAATTATCATTTCTGTTGGCTAAAACAAACTCAGTGAAGGAACACATTTCATTCATTTTGCTTTTCTTTTTTTTTTTTACACCAAATGATGTCTACATAAACAATAGATTTAGTTTTATATAACATGGATTAGCCAAAATTGTAATTATATCTCATCACATTCTTAAAACTTCAGCTGATGTGGCAGAATCAAGCTCTTTCTATTGTCTATTGTTTCATTGTTTTTCCATCCACGAACAGACCGACTTGCATCCTGCTGTCATTAAATTATGCTTTGCTCACTGCACCCAGTATGATAACCCTCATGCACTGTGATAACTCATTTAGTTTTATTCTTTTTATACAGCTCTGAATTGCCGAGGTAAATCCAGTAACCTCACATTATCCATGGAAGCAAAAGCTATGCGTAGGAGTTCGAAATGACCTGTCAGAGGGCTTTTTCGGTTGTTTTTCTTCTTTTCAAAATGGTGCAAGTGAAAATAGTTTCTCTTGGCTACAAGCGAAGTGGCAATGGCTTTCTCAGACACTGTGCTACTCTGGAATTCCTCAGCCTGTCAGCGGCCGTCAAAAGCCCTACTTTCACAGTGCGATTAGTGCTTTGTGGGAGTCCTAACACCAGCACGCAGCTCCTTCAACCCTGACCCATAATCGCACAAAGCGTCAGGCCGAGTGGAATGGCCACCAGACTAGGAGATTTTGGGTAGCTGGTATTATTATTGTATAATTGCCTGCCGGATGTACTAAAGCGATTATTTCCGAATTCGCCATTCGATTATTAAATCTCTAATACATCATGAATCGGTTATTCGTGACTGGCAATGCTTCGGCTCGCGCGCTATCCGCGCCTCCGCCAAACGGTTTGGATCAGAGTAGCCTAATCAATATTATTATCTATTGTAATGTTACAGTAGTCATTTAGCAGACAAATAATCATATTTTAAAATAGGTTTAAGGGGAGCTAGGGCAGACAACAACACAACCCTTACGAAAATTATAATTATAACGATGATTTTACTTTACATCCAAAGACAATGGTTACTATTGTTGAACCATGGTAACCACAAATTATTCATGGTTTTTGCTACACTAACCATAGTTTAACCATGGCATTTGTAGTAAAAATAAATACAAATGGTAATCCATTTGCA
>NW_015552625.1:1430530-1437589 GCF_001515605.1 Sinocyclocheilus anshuiensis | reverse complement strand
GGGAAAAACATGACTCATGTTCAGTATTAGGATTTTTCTATAAAGATATTGTAGTGATGTACCAATTTTGACATGCAGGCAATTTAGAAAGTATAGTTTTGTTAAATCTTGAGTATTAAAGTCATGAGATAGATATCAGGGCAAAATAAAGAGACCGAAAATACACTACTATTACATTTTAAATAGGGTAACTTGTAATCTGTAACCTATTACATTTCCAAAGTAACCTTCCCAACACTGCTGGTAAATTGAATTAACCCTCACCTGCATTGTCAGCAGTCAAGGCACAATATAGGCCAGTGCAGATTTCATTTCATTGTGTTGTGAATGTGTGCACGGACCCTGATGACTAAACAGAGCTACTTTGTGAGGTGATGTCACTGAGGGAAGTAGCGCTGGAATTTTCCCAAGGCCTTGAGCTCACGATTTACTTTACAGAATGTCCATAGTTCAGTCCCTGTCCCTGCTACTTCTTTCCCTGCTGATAACGTCCTTACATGTGGAAGATTCACCCATGTAAGGAGTCTAATTATAACCATAAGTTGAGAGCAATAAATGACCGAGCAGCACTGTGATCGCTGATAAAGATATCTGTGATGGCCAGATCGGCTCTTCCTGTCTGTCTTCTTCATTTCCTGTTTGATCAGGAGTCTCTGGGAGGCAAATCCTTCTGCATCTTGTATTCCTGTGTTATAATATTGCTCTCATAAACACACACAAACATAGGCATATTGCAAGATTCACATTGTTAGATATAAAAACCACACTGTGAGAAAGAAAGTTGGCTAATGTTACCTAGTTATTAGTTCATGTTTACATTTACAGTACAGTATTTAACTTTTCATAAAAATACTGTTTACCTGAGTAGGAAGCTGCATGGAACTCCTCTGGAACTCCAGAGGAAACTATTTTAACTATCAGTACAGTCTGTCGTATTTGATTCATTCTGGCCCAAATGTTAAAAGCTATTTGTAGCATGAGATCTTTTGGTTGAGGGTGCTGCAAATTGAAGTTTTTCTTTGTTCCTCTGCCACACAGAAACATGCAATATGAAGCAACTGGATAAAAGTGGCCCAAATATGTCATTGTTGGCAGTTAAGGCGTCTAGAGCTCAGAGAGAGCAAGTCAGCTGTTTAAAAAAGCAGCTCAATGGAGCTTATGATCCCAGACGCCACTTTAATTGTTTCGTGTGCTTGTGGAAATGTGATTAAAAGCCAGATAAAACAACCCCTTGGCAATAATGCAACTAAACTGACGAAGACATCACAGAGCAACCATAGCTTTTCTGCTAGTCATTTCAACACCTGCAGCTAAAGTCTCGTCTATTTACATAAAGCCTTTAATATACAGTAGGATCTCCATGATTTCCTGTTTAACAAGTGACTAAGTTTAATCATTTATATAAAATCAAATTTGAAGATAAAAGTTACATCACGAGATTTAAAAAAAAAACATATTTTGAGATATAAAGTCACATTCTGAGGAATAAAACCACATTGTGAGATATAATGTCAGTTACAAGAAATAAAGTTGCCATTGCAAGGTATTTCACATTGTGACAAAAATCATATTTTAAGATATAAAATGTCATTTTCAGAAATAGTCACATTATGAGATGGAAAGTCATTTTGAGATATAAAGTCACATTATGAGATATGAAGTAATTTTGAGATATAAAGTCACATTTCTAAAATATAGTCACATGGTTAGATATAAAGTCAGTTAACAGAAACAAAATTGCAATCGCAATGTATAAAAGTCGCATTGTGATGTATTAAGTCACATTATGAGATGTAAAAGCATTTTGAGATATAAAGTCACATTATGAGATATAAAGTCATTTTGAGATATTAAGTCATATTTCTGAGATATAAAGTCATTTTAAAATATTAAGTCACTTTTCTGAGATATAAAGTCATTTTGAGATATAAAGTCACATTTCTGAGATATAGTCACATGGTTAGATATAAAGTCAGTTAACAGAAACAAAACTGCAATTTCAATGTATAAACATTGCATTGTGATGTATTAAGTCACATTATAAGATGTAGTCATATTGAAATTGTGAGATATTGTCACATTATGACATGTAAAGTCATTTTTAGATATAAAGTCACATTATGAGATAGAAAGTCATTTTAAGATATAAAGTCAGATTTCTGAGATATAACCACATGGTTAGATATAAAGTCAGATGCCAGAAACAAAATTGCAATTGCAATGTATAAAAGTAACATTGTGATGTATTAAGTCACATTATGAGATATAGCCATATTGAAATTGTGAGATATAGTCACATTATGAGATATAAAGTCATTTTGAGATATTAAGTCACATTTCTGAGATATAAAGTCATTTTGAGATATAAAGTCACATTTCTGAGATAGTCACATGGTTAGATATAAAGTCAGTTAACAGAAACAAAATTGCAATTGCAATGTATAAACGTTGCATTGTGATGTATTGTCACATTATGAGATATAAAGTCATAGTTAGAAAAAACAAAATTGCCATTGCAATGTATAAATTCACATTGCAAAATATAGTCATATTGTGAGATATAAAGACACATAATGAGATATAAAGTCACACTGTGAGATATAAAGTAATATTTTGAGGTATAAAGTTGCAACTGTGAGATATAAATCAGTTACGAGAAACAAAGTTTCTATTACTATTGCGATGTATGAAATCACATTGTGAGAAATTGTGATTTTTGAGATGCATAGTCATATTTTAAAGATATAGTCACATTTTCAGATATAATATTGCTATTGTGAGATACAAAGTATGACGTCATAATTTTAGATATAAAGTCACATTACGAAATATCATTTAAGCTAACATTTAAGCATTTGTTTAAACAAAATATTAGAAAATTGCTGAATTTTCTCAACTGCAATGATAAAACAACATCAAACCCCAGACAGTGAACTGTATATAACCTGCTATGAACAGACAGCCTCATTATTCCTGCAGGCAAGACAGTGTTTACCAAGTATTAACTATAAAAGGCACTGAGATTATGAAATTATCCCCTTCACTGATGGCCTTTCATAACATATCCCAAGAAAATGAACAAAACAGTATAAGAAGATACACACAGACAATAAGTAGACAAAAAGTATATTTATTCTGAGAAAGATAACAATCTACAGGAAGGTCTCTGTTATTGCATGTCAGCTTTGTCTGAACAACCACCAGATCCTGAACAGTTCCGTCTGGTGGGACGCGGCAGCAGTGAGCTCACTCACAGAAAATATACAACACTGCAATGCAACTCACGTGCAAATCAAAGCAGTGAATAAACACACTGCGTGTTTGAAGTGATAGTTTGGCGACTTGTCAAAAACCTCTCAGTAATTGATCCTGCCCTGTGAAAGTACACAGCACTGTAGCGCTCATATGCTTTGGTCAGTCTGAACTTAAGGCCTGTTTTTGCAACATATGCAATTCTGAGATTTACAATATATGAAACATCACAAAAATACTTCTTGATAAAACATTAAATACAATGTACTGTTACAATATGCCCCTTTTAAACATCTTTTCTTGAGTGTGCTTCACTGAAAAAAGGCAAAAATTCTGTCATCATTTACTCACCTTGATGTCTTTCCATATGTGTGTGACTTCCTTTTATCTGTGGAACACAAAAGACGACATTTCGAAGAATGTTTCAACCGCTTTTCTTCATAGACTGAAAGTCCAAAACAACTGAGACATTCTTCAAAATATCTTCTTTTGTGCTCCACAAAAGAAAGTAAGTCACACGGGTTTGAAACAACATGAAGGTGAGTAAATCATTACAGAATTTTTAATTCATGGAAGAACTATCTCGTTAAAATGAATAGAATTGTTTGGTTTGAGTTTCATCTCTCACTATGCCACCTTCAACACTTGCCGTTTACAGCACTGTAATCACTTGCTCAGAGCCACTAACTTCTTTCTCAATGCCTTGCCACATTCTGGCACAGTCTAACATTACAAGTGGCAAACATAAAACTCATCTTGATTTCATTCTTGGTTCATTCTGTGCTCATGAAAGAAAAATGTTTGCCACTAGTGACGTTAGTGATACTTGCACACCAAACCCCAGCTTATGCAGTGAAACATTAACTTTTCCTTACTGTGTCATTCAGCTTATACTCATTCACATTTTGCATAGCGGCAGGTGACTTTTCCAGTTCATCCGATGTGGAAGCCTGATCAAATGTGCAGTTTGCCCTGGAGCAGCACTCCATGTATTTTATATAGGATTAATTTAACGATAGGACTGCAATGCTTATCAAAGCATGACGTGATTGGCATAATCCTTTAGGGGAGACAAATGTAGAATAGTAGTTTAAACAGTAGAGTAGTGACCAGCAATGTCAAGGTCATGGGTTTGATTCCCAGGGAATGCATGCCGTAAATGCAATGCAAGTTGCTTTGGATAAAACTGTCTGCCAAATGCATTCAAGCAAATATGGAAAAACTGATTTTTTTTTGTTTTTTTTGATTTTTGGTGAGAATGTTTGTTTATCGTGTCATGTCTGCACCACTAACATCCCCAGTTTTTGAAATAACTGAATTGAATTAGTAAGTAAATAATTTGAAATAACATAATTGAGAAAAAATCAAAAACTTCTCCCCATTTGCTATTATTTGTGCATACAGATAGTCCCCCCACCAAACTCACAGCCCTGATTGATATTATGTCCATCTCATAACAAAAAGATTGCAATTTCATTTGATGCCACTAGTGGTGCAGGAATGTACAAATTTCACCTATAAATAGTGCCATAAATTGCAACGGCATGAAGAATCAAAAATTTATTGTAGAAGTTTCATGCACAAAAAAAAATGTATTGTCTTGTTCTAATATCAATTGAAGAGCAATGTCAACCATTATAATTTCTGGTTGAAAACTGTAGACTGAAAAAGTTTTTCCTTCTTTGAAAATGTGCAACACATACTAATGTTCACATGTTTGGGGTTAGTATGATTTTTTAAAGCAATTAATACCTTTTATTCAGCAAAGACTCATTAAAGGCACAGTAAAGACATTAATTGTACGTAAAAAAAGAGATTTCCAATTCAAATGCTGTTCTTTTCACATTTTCTACAGGTATATTAAGCAGCACAACTGTTTTCAACATTGATAATAATAGGAAATGTTTCTGGAGCACCAAATCAGCATAATAGAATGATTTCTGAAGGATGATGTGACAATGAAGACTGGAGTAATGGCTGCTGAAAATTCAGCATTGTCATCACAGGAATAAATAGTATTTTAAAATATATTAAATTAGAAAACAGTTTAAAAGTGTAACAATTGTTACAATATTACTGTATTTAATGTTTTTACTGTATTTATTAAATGCAATGTTGGTGAGCAAAAGAGACTTCTTTAACAAACAAACAAAAACAATCCTACCAACCCCAAACTTATGAACATTAGTGTATATTCCTATAAATACGCAATAACGTCTGACTCAGTCAGATTCCTCCTGACAGCACTGAAATGCTTCACCCAAAACACTCTGTTTTTGATGAAGCTCCAGGGTCAATGACCAGATATACAATCCAACTGGCCTACTAAGTGTACTTACTTACACTCAAAGACCCTGACCTCACAGCATGTTTGGATCTGTACTTAACTCCAAATGTAAACAAGACAGCCTGGAGAGATGTGCCAGCGCCCTGCTGTCTCTAAAATGGACAATCACTCACCCTCACAGGACAACAAGGTAAATGTCAGTGACGTCAAATTGATAGTGTGTCCAAACATCTGCTTGTACTCTACATCACACTTAATGCTTTGACAGATACATGAAGGAGCACTTGATTATATCAGACCGAACCCACTCTGGATCACTTCTCCTCCAAGACGAGGGAATAACAAAGGCAAGTAATCCCGTTCTATAAGCAAAAGAAGTGTTAAAACACCAACAACATGCTGAGACCAACCACGTTGCTTTTCACAGTTTCTAAATGAAGAAGCAAAGTTCTGGCAGTCTAAACTAGATCTTGAAACTAGATCTTAAGTCCACTTGAAACCCTCTTCAACAAGAGATAAGGTAAAGAAAGACAGATGACTCTCGCCCTGAATTGTTCACATGAGTATTTGAGGTTAACTTGGGACTTTCCAAATGAAGAGCAGATCCTAAAATTTAGCGGACAACTTTGAGTCTCTATGAATCTTTCCATTTCATCACAAAAACTGGCCGATCTTTTCTAAAATGTCCGATTAATTTCACGGCCACGTGTGCTCCAGTTAATCCACTAACACAGTCTCATAAAGCAGATGGATCTGTGTCCATTTCTATCCAAAAAAGCCAGTTCCAGTCTAACCGCATTCATATCAACAGTATGCAGTCATATTCTCACGTCTACGCCAAACAGCAGTATTTCTTCCACCAGGACTCAGAGAGCGTCCTCATTTTATCGGGCGTCCGCTTCTTCAGCCTTTTCTGCTGCTGGCTGTCCGAGTACTGGATGCTGGCCACTATAGCCGTGTCAAACACCTCCTTCAGGTTCTTCTGGGTGAGCGCTGAGCACTCCATGTACGAGACGGCCTGCACTTCCTCAGCACACACGCAGGCCTCCTGGGGGTCCACCGGCCGCTCCTTGTACTGGGCCAGTTGGATGAGCACTTTGACATCTTGCCGCAGGTCAGCCTGAGTGCCCACCAACAGTATCGGTGCCCTCGGACAGTGCCGGCGGATCTCAGGCACCCACTTCTCCCTCACATTCTGGAAAGAGGAGGGACTTACCACACTGAAGCAGAGCAAAAAGACGTCAGCATTGGTGTAGCACAGTGGCCGGAGCTTGTCAAACTCATCCTGCCCAGAGTAAAAAAAAATTCAGTAGAGGTAAACATCTTGGAGAAACTAACACTTGTTGTTTTGGATTATTAAAGGGGTCATATGATGTTGCTAAAAAAAAACATTATTTGGTGTATTTGGTGTAATGAAATGTGTTTATGCGGTTTAAGGTTAAAAAAACATTATTTTCCACATACTGTACATTATTGTTTCTCCTCTATGCCCCGCCTTTCTGAAACACGTCGATTTTTAC
>NW_015552625.1:1427260-1429864 GCF_001515605.1 Sinocyclocheilus anshuiensis | reverse complement strand
TAAAATGCGCTGCACACATCTGAATATTTGGGTTGAACTGTTCTGGAACAGTGTTGTAATACAACTTAACCACTGATTTCTAGTCGTGTCCTCTTTTGGAAGGCCAAACAAAGTATTTTAGCTTTCGCAACAAAACACACACAAAAAAAACTTCACGACATGGCGGCAGCAACAATACTACAGCGACAATCAAAGTCACGCCTTCTTTCTTTGCGTGAACATTTGGGCGGCGTTATGCAAATCTTCCCACATCGTGACGTAAACATGTGGGGGCGTGTTTAAACGAGGCATTTTAGGAGGGCGTGGACCAGTCTTAACTTTTATAAAGAATATCTCTTTGGATTTGAGACTTTAGACTTTGCAACTTTAGGGATCTTATCTATGCACGAACAGCTTGTAACACTTCAAAGAGAAAGGAAAACTTGAAATCGCATCATATGACGCCTTTAAAGGTAGTTAAAAGTAACCGCTCATAAAAGGGCATGTATGTATACTGTTACTTGTTAGATTCCTTAACAGTTATGATACAGACTTACTATGTATGTCAGAATGACTGTTTGTAATTTTGTGAAGTTGTGCAGTATGTGTGTGTATACATTTTTATTTTTTATTTTTATTCTACTTTTTTTCCTTTCTGCTCGTTTATTGTAAGCAAACATTTGCAAAATCATGCATTCCCATTAAAAAGTTTGGGGTTGGTAAGATTTTTTTTTCTTATGCTCACCAAGGATGCCTTCATGACCAAAAATACAGTAAAAACAGAACTATTGTCAAATATTATTATAATTTAAAACAACTGTTTTTTTTTTATTTTAATATATTTTAAAATATGTCATTTATTCAATCAATCTAATATGCTGATTTGGTGCTCAAGAAATATTTCTTGTTATTATTAATGTTGAAAACAGTTGTGCTGCTTAACGTTTTTGTGGAAACCCTGATACATTTTTTTCAGGCTTTTTGATGAATAGAAAGTTCAAAAGAACAGCATTTATTTGATCAGTTTAATGTGTCCTTACTGAATAAAAGTACCAATATAAAAAATCTTACTGACCCAAACTTTTGAACAGTAGTGTAAATAAAATATATTTTTAAAAAGCTTCAAACACTAATAAGTAGCCTTATCTTACAGTAACGATACTTTAATCTTCTAAACTAGCAACTTCCAGGTCATGCTTATGATTCTGTGTTTCTGAAATATGAGAACGCGATGTGATGTCAGCGGCACGAGAGATAAAGTCTAGAACACAAATGTGAGATCTGCTGTTTATTACTAGTGCATTCCATCTGTTTTACTCTTCCTTATGAGTCTCCAGCTTGTTTTCTGTTGATACGCCAAAACGGCTTTCTTCTCACATTAGTCAGCTGGACGCATTCTAACCCATGACAAACAATCCCATTTTATAATTTATATGCAAGTGTGTTGTTACAAATGAATTTAGGAATCACAACATTATAATATACAAAACCAGATATTCAATTTGAATTACGTTTAATAGTCGTGATATTAAATTACTATTATTTTTAAAGATGAACTTTAAGTCAGTGCAAGATGATGACAAATAAATGTAAAAATAAGGGAATTGAGCATGCGAAAATTTATATATAAACTACAACATTTCTATAACTCTCCAATCAATGTACTCTCTTACTCTCTATCTGTTTCTCTCTCCTTCTCTCCCTTCCTCCATTTCCACTGGCCTAAACAGGACTGATCCAAATCTCTCTTGGCTTTCTTCCCTTCACTGTCTCCTCTTAGCTTACTAAACTCATCGGAAACACAGTGATCTCACATTTCCAGTGACTAGCCCCAGCTGTACCCCGGCTGAAAGCAGGTCTCCCTTTCCCTCGGATCAAGCCCAATTCATCACAATTAGACTGCTTCCCATTTGTGAGCCCCTAGAGCTGGTTTCTCCCCTCCCACAAAGGAAGAAACACTGACTGACCTATAATAGCGTGCTCCCATAGGATGAAGCATATACTTCCTTATGATGCCTGGACTGCAAACTTCAGCTGAACTTTGCCAGAAACCCTTATCATGAGTAAGCAAAACAACACTGAATCACTTTCTCTTATCTTACAGACAGGCAACCATACGACTAATTAGGACATGACTCACGGGTCTGTTTACAGTTAAGAGAGAGGCTTCGACCAGCATGTGTTTGTGCAAATAATATGTCATCCTTATACAGTGACATGATGAACTTACACCCTATGCCTTGAATGTGTTTGTGTGAGGTGGTTTGTTTGGGTCTAGTGGTGCTGAGTGGGCTTATTGGACTGACCTGACCGGCTGTGTCACAAAGCTGAAGTTTCACAGGCTTGCCATCCACAGCTACAACCGCTGCAGAGGAGAAGAGAATCAACTTGACATTTTATCCCTTTCCAGTGCACATTATTAAGACACATGGACTGTGACAAATGAGACTGAAATGGGTTGGTGAACTTGCTGGCCTTACAAAAACTCATCACAAAAACAACAGACAGTAAAAAATCATGTGGTCATGTGATGAATTAAATTAGGTATTTTAATTAATTATTATATTATATAATAATATAAATTATATATATATTAGTGCTGTCAAATGATTAATCGCATCCAAA
>NW_015552625.1:1424267-1426158 GCF_001515605.1 Sinocyclocheilus anshuiensis | reverse complement strand
AAATAGAAATTAGTGCTGTCAAATGATTAATCGCGATTAATCGCATACAAAATAAAAGTTTTTGATTACATAATATATGTGTGTACTCTGTATATTTATTATGTATATATAAACACACACACATGCATGTATACATTTAAGAAAAATATGTTACGTTTATATATTAAATATATTTATATATGATATCATTTATATGAATATAAACATGTAAATATAAATACACATATAAATACATGAATACACATGTAAATATTTTCAAAATATATGCTGTATGTGTGTGTCCCTATATATACATAATAAATATACACACTACACATACATATATTATGTAAGCAAAAACTTTTATGTTGGATGCGATTAATCACGATTAATCGTTTGACAGCACTAATATATATATAAAATCCTACTGAACTCTGTTTTGGAGTAGTTTTTGGTTCAAGCTTGTCATTAAACTGGTTATTACTTAATTCCTAATCAGTACTAAAACTAGTCAGTATTGCAGTACTGGTATGATCAGCTGGTAGCTGGTTTATAGGTTTATATGGTCTAAAGATGGTCTACCAGCAGTTTGGACCAGCTAATGACCAGTTTAGGACAATTAGCTAACGTTACCATGATCCAAAACGCATCAGCACCAGCTTAAACTGGATTTTCTAACATAGAAAACAGGTAGTTTTATGTTTTTTATGTTTTATGCATTTCTTTATTTCATTACAATTTAACTTTACGGTTTAATTATAAACGCGTTTAAGTTTTTAATATATATATATGTTATTGCTTTTTTATTTAATTTATTACAGTTTAGTTGAATTAAACTGGGGTGATTTTTACCTGCAAAGTTGTCAAACGTTGTTGGAACATACTCGGTGGGATATCCATTGGTGGTATAGCTCACAATGAGACTAGTTTTACCCACTGCACCATCACCAACCAGCACGCACTTCACCCTGCGCTCCGCTGCCGCCCCGAAGCGGCTCTTCACCGCGGATGACAAATCTCTACTCCGGAATCTCCTCGGGGGAACCGGTGGCACTACCGTACCTGGAGCGGGCTTGAATTCTCCATCTCCCTGCGGAGGCATCGCCGAAGACACGGACCGTCAGCGGTTTCAGAGATTCATCTCACTCGTGAATGAGAGAGCGGAGCACCAGTCTCCGATTTCACCGCGGCGTCCATTTACTTTACAAGGGAAAAAGTCCGCTAAAAGCTACATTTCAAATCAAGAGGTGTTTGCTTTATCTGTATATAAAACAAAGCAACTCTGAAGCAAAAATAAATACAAAGCCCACAAGTACACTGCCGTTATGCCCTCATGAGGCGAGCCCTCCTCCGCCCCTCTCTAAAACCCATCTGAGTGAGCACTTTACTCCCAAACACCGTGGCTGTGGCTCAATGCCTAGACCGCCGACCACTCGATAGCGTTTTGAGGCGCGCGCAGCTTTTTTTTGGCCGGACACAAGGTAGGCTGCTGACTGGAATTTGAGACAGAGCCCATGACATCATCCACGGTGAACTGCATTCATCCGTGAACTGAAGTTCAGCAGACCTGTTGTCATTACTGATAAACTCAACTGAACTGGCGCGAATACACGCGTCAGCATTTTTATTTGTTATCAGTGATGATGTCCTTGAAATTCAAAATGGTTAAAGTGCATATACATTTGTGTCCTTTGAACAATATTTACATTATAGTGTTTATTAGGCCTAAATATATATTTTTTAAAAGAACAATGCGAAATGTGAATATTGGCAGCATCATAAATCTCTTTAAATTCTTTAAGTAGTTAAGTTACGTATTTGCAACTTTCTGTCAATATAAAATATCGTGACCTTCTCGTTCTCCTCTGTATGTATGTATGTATATGCATAGACACACACACAAGCACATATA
>NW_015552625.1:1393277-1424040 GCF_001515605.1 Sinocyclocheilus anshuiensis | reverse complement strand
CCAAAAGGGAGCGTGGAATTTTTACTCCATCTATTGGACAAATGCTAAAACAGGTTTAAATTCCCCCCAAGAACAAAATATTTCTATATACTTTAAAAATGCTTTTTACTCTAATAGTAAATATTAATATAAACTAGTAATAATATTAATTTATATTATATTAGGGAGTTTTATCTACATTATGTGTGTTTTATTGCTCTGGTTCTTATTTTCGTGTGGAACGTTAGTCGCAGATCTTGTTTCACCCGAGCCTCAGGTTCAGATGAACAGACACACGCACATGATTCCGAAACCTGTAGCTTTATATGCATATGAGAGTTTGACAGATGGCTGCAAGTACAGTGAAAGAATCCAAAACAAACCGTGAGGTCGTGTTGGGCTTCTTAGAGGAGGCAGAATCATGGCAGCTTCTTAGTAACCAGTTTGCAAGTAAAGTCGGAGGGAGACCTGCGTGGTTGAGCCAAGTGGATTTGCCAGTTGTGTCCGAGTTACAGTGTGAGAAATGTAAACTTCCAACCGTGTTTCTTCTGCAGGTCTACGCACCAGTTATGGAATATGATCGATGTTTTCACAGAACACTGTTTGTGTTCTGCTGCAAGACACCAGCTTGCTATACGCGAAATGATAACAAGTGTTTTAAAGGTAATTTATAACCTGTCATATTTTGAACAGAGCCTACTAATGTTTTTATGTATTAATATTTTAATTATATATTTACCTATTTTATTTCAAATTTTATTAAAGTGATAGTTCACCTCAGAAATTATTTTTTTAACTAACACGCTCATGACGTTCCAAACCCCTTTGACTTTTTTTCTGTGAAACATGAAAATAGATATTTTGAATAATGTGGTAAGTACAATGGAAGTGAATAAGAGCCAAAACTGGTTTGGTTACCAACATTCTTCAGAAGATCTACTTTTATTTTCCACAGAATAAAGTCAGACGTTTTAATCGTGGCTCATAATATAAGCTTCTCTATAACCAGAGGTGTAAAGAGTGCCTGAAAACCATACAGATACCTTACAGTGAAAATTAGTCCACTACATGTTACAAGTCACCAATTCCAAAACAACTTGAGTAAAAGCCTTAGAGTATCTGATTTTAACAGTACTTAAGTATTTTACTTATACTAAATATAGGCTCAAAGATGCACTAGTCAAAGAGACATGCCACTGAAAAACTGTAATGTTGTGGAGAAGCTGGGAAAAACAGGCAGAGGCAAGGATCTATGTGCAGGTATTTAATGGAAAAGCTAGAACAAACAATAAGCCAAAAACCACAGGGAACAAAGAACAGAATGACTGGCAAACAGACAACCATTACATTCAGCAACTCACGAAGAACTAAATAAACACTAGGGCTGTATATATATATATACACAGGAGGCTAACAAGCTGAATAAGATAAGATACAAACTGACTACAAACACCACAGGAGACAGGAAGTGACATAAAAGTCCAAGGCACAGAAAATGCAACAAAAACAAGAAAGAGCTGATTTGTGAGGAGAGCAATCACGCTTATTTTCTGTATTTATTTAGTCATTTATTAGACGCTTTTATCCAAAGCGACTAGGCGGGTGTTGAGCCTGTGGCTGTTCTATATGCAAGCATCAATGTCTTGAACTTGATTCGAGCCGCAACCGGTAGCCAGTGCAAGGAGATATAAATAACAAATACAAATAATACAAATCAAACGACAGTAGTTTATCAGTAATCCTAAAAAATAACACTGCCAAACTTGCATGCTAAAAAACAACAACTTACTTACACATAGTAAGAAATGGTTATAAAAACTGAAACAGAAGTGAAACATGTAGATAGTATTTTCTAAAACCAAAATAAAACTGAACACCTCAAAATTGCAAAAACAAACAAAAAACAATATCCTTCAAAAAGGTCTCTTTAGTATAACGGATAAATAAAATAATGTTAAGTAAAATTAAAAAGTCAAAGTCTTCTTGCACTGGCTGTGCTGGTTTGGGCCTCATTGCCAGCTGCAGTCATGTCCTCATCTCATATATAAAACGCCTGTGATTCACAACTACTGGCTAAGGAACTCACATTCATGTAAAGTAACCTTGTTGACAAGTTTGGGTAAGGGCAAAATGCACAAGATATATTAATTTCAGTGCCCTGTAGTGGGCGATATCACATCTTTTGTAGCATAAATAAACTGCTGCAGAAAAGCTAGGTGCCATGTAAAATGTAATGTGTAACTGCAACACTCATTTCAAATGTAGTGGAGTAAAGAGTACAGATACTCATTCAAAAATGTAGTGAAGTAGAGAGTAAAAGTTGCTAATGTTTTTGATACTCAGTAAAACTACAAAGTATCCGAAAAGATACTTAAGTACAGTAATTAGTTACATTTACTCAAGTACTTTACACCTCTGTCTATAACATAGGCATAAAGTCACAGTATTCTGTACTATCCCCCATTTCCAGTGTTTAGATGCCAGCTGCCAAGGAAAAACGACTTTTACCCCTTTGATCCTCCTCCTGATGAGAAGCCAGAGCAGCTAGTGAATAATCATCAGGTTCTGGGCTCTGGGCTCAAACTGTGCAGGCTGTGTGGTTGTCTGGGACAGAAAGCCTGCTCTCAATGTCACTCTGTCACATACTGCTGTAAAGAGCATCAGACCATAGACTGGAAACACAGACACAAGAAAGAATGTTCAAATGAGGGTAAGTAAATGCTGGACATGTTATGCATTATTTCAGTCAAGATCTTATGTTACCTTTAATCTATTTGCATGTTGTCTTCATATCTGAATCCACAGCTTCTGAAAGCTCTGAGGAGCTCAGTTCATTTCTGTTTCCTGAGTGGGAGCTGGTTACAGACCCGGAAAAGCTTCTAGCAAAAGATGAGGAACTCCATGAAGCCCACAGTCTGGATCAGGAGAGCATGGCATGCTTAAATAATGGTACACCTTTCAGATCAGATTTGGCAGCCTGATATTTCCACATCTTGTCAAGGAATAATCATTTACAGTGTTTATTTACGCTCTCAGGTTTGGAGGACAGTGAACTTGAAAGTATGGCCCTTCATGAAACACAAGACTCTAAAGTGTTTCAGAAGTTCAAGAAGCGCATTGCTAATGAACCACAACAGGTCAGTTACAAAGTCACAGCCTGAAGAGCAAATGCTGGCCATGGCTTTTGTGTGTTGTGTGGTTCAACATCTGTGTGATTTTTATATGTATTTTTAAGGTTTTGCGGTATTGCAAAGTAGGATCTCCTCTTTGGGTGTCAGCTGAACATGTGCCACGTGAGGAGGATGTTCCAGAATGTCCATGTGGTGCAAAACGTCTGTTTGAATTTCAGGTAACGTAAAGTATATGTTAAATATAAAGAGCACGTAGTCATGCATACACTACTGTTCAAAATGTAGGGTCAGTAAGATTTGTTTTGAAAGAACAAGGATGCATTGAATTGATCAAAAGACAATGTTACAAAAGATTTCTGGAAAAAACACACACACACATTAGGCTACACAACTTTTTTCAACATTTATAATAATAAGAAATGTTTCTTAAGCAGCAAATCAAAATATTAGAATGATTTCTGAAGGATCACGTGACACTGAAAACTGGAGTAATAACTGCTGAAAATTTAGCTCTGCCATCACGAATAAAATATATTTTAAAAGATATAATATTAATTAATTAATAATATAAAATATTAAAACAGAAAACTATTTTTAAATTGTAATATTTCACAGTGTTAGTTTTTACTGTATTTATTTATTATTTTTTTTTGGTTAAAGCTGCAGTCCGTAACTTTTTGTTCAAAAGTTACAAAATGTATTTATTAAGCGAGTACACCATGAATCAATTTTCCAAACCGTGGTTTTGGCTTGTCCTGAATCACTAAGGTACACCTATAATAAGTGTTTATATTCGGACTATTTAGACTGGTTCGGGTAGGTAGTAGCCCAGTACCTGCGTGATTCGTCATAGACATAAACAGAGAGAAGTAGCTCCGGCTACAATGTTCTTCCACAAGACGCACGCACTTATGTTTATTAACCGCTAGAACGCCAAAAGTTATGGACTGCAGCTTTAAGTAAATGCACCCTTGGTGATAAGACATAAAACATTTTTAAAAATCTTACTGACCCCAGTCATTCATAAATGGCATTAGATGAATGCATTGCACTGTTTAAGGTGTCACTGTCTATTTCAGATCATGCCTCAGTTACTTAATCACCTCAAAGTGGATACGACAGATGCCAGCATAGACTGGGGGACAGTGGCCATCTACACCTGTGCTGACAGCTGTGACCAAGGCACCAAATATTCTGCTGAGTTCATCTGGAAACAAGACTTTTCAGGAGATCAAGCAGTGTAGAATTGGTCTAGTCAAATGAACTATAATGCAGACTATTATGCTGCATGAAAAACCACATTTATAATATTGAAGAAATGTAAATGATAAAGGCATTGGTTATTTTAAGGCACTGACATACACAATTTCTTACCCTAAATAAAATTAAGAGGTCTTCACAAGAAGTATTACTAAACATTTAGGCAATTCAGACATAAGTAATATTTATTTTTTGATTTATCAAAGATGCATTAAATTAATCAAAAGTGACAGTAAAGACTTTTACACTGTTGCAGAAGATTCAAGCAAATGCTGTTCTTTTAAACTTTTCCCTCATCTAAGAATCAAATCTACATTAACGTATCATGGTTTCCACAGAAATATTAAGCAGTACAGCCATTTTCAACATTGATAATTTTTCCTGAGCAGCAAATCAACATATTAAGAGTGATTTCTGAAGGATCATGTGACACTGAAGACTGGAGTAATGACTCTGAAAATTCAGTGTTGCCATCACAGGAATAAATTACATTAAAATATACTGAAATAGAAAACAGTTCTTTTAAATAATATTATTTCACAGAATTACAGTTTACTGTATTTTTGATTAAATAAATGCAGCCTTGTTGAGATACTCGTTTCAAAACATTAAAACAATCTTATTAACCCTAGATCGAATGGTAGTATATAAACGTTGATGTAGATCAGTTTTAAATAAAGCCTGTAATTTCTAAAGTCAACATCTTAACACCATTTCCTGCCTTGTTATAATACTATTATTTATGGTTTAATTAGTGTAGTTCTGGTATGAAATCCAAAATAATCTCACTAATACGGATTCTCCTCACTTAAAGTCCTTTCTGTTGTAAAAACTGTCATCATAACACTACTGAAGTAAGATGTAATCTCATTACCATTATTAAAAACAAAAAACATACACGGAGGTAGTAATATACAATGCAGCGATAGACTGAAGTTGGCAAACACATTTATTTGCATTCAACGTAGCAAAGTAAATTAGTTACATAGACAAAAGTATTAAATTAAGATGTCAGTGCTTTACATGGGGCTATTGGGAGACCTACAGTCATCATGCAATGAAATGGCAATTAAAATCGTTAGATGTCAACCAATCTCATTTGAAAACTGTAACTTAAAAGGCCAAATCCACATGATGACTTCAACAAACGATGATCCGCAAACTTGTTTCCAAAGCTTTGTTGGAAAATAACCTAAATGCACTTCTCCAAACAAAAGAGTTCCCTTGCACTGATCAACATCGGCATTGCTTTCTACAGACTGATTCCTTTCACTGACAGACAATCAGTAATGCAATACATAAAACCTGCTAATAAAGGGAATGTGTAAAAGTATGAAATTAACATTTTAACATAAAACCATAAAAGAATTCAAAACATTAAAATGTTCGGACAGTTAAAACAGTAGTTTGAAAACCAAATGGCAGGTGAAAAACATTTAAAAAGGGAAAAAAGCATTTTTAACCCTCAAATCTGTTCACTTTCTGAGTGAAGAAAATGTGTCCTTCATATTTACAGGCTTACAAAAGTAAATAAAACTGCGTAGGTCACCCCAGACATACCGGTGGGCTCAGGAAGTAATTCACCAGCGATAACAGAACAAGATTACGTAGTCTTCCTGAATCCTTTCAGGATAGGGTATATATTCTCAAATGCTTCGTAAATTTCTCCTCTAACCTTTGCACCTGGAAATAAAAGAATTTTCATTATACAACTTCAGTAGGACACACAACATCATACTAGAACTGCATGGTACTGTTTTACCATTTTAAATACAACAATAATCTCACCTGTAAGTACAACTTTTCCTGAAACGAATATTAAAAGTACGATTCTGGGTTTGATCATTCTGTAGATTAATCCCGGAAATAACTCTGGTTCATAGCTGGGGAAAAATATGCATCAGCAGCATATTAGTGTTGTAGTTTTTTTCATCTCACAGTCAGAATGCTGCTCACACTTGAATAAAAGATCAGGGGATTGCAAATACATTAGTATAATAGTAAAATACACAATCAATGAACATAACCCAAGTGGTACAAACAGTAACAGTGTAGAAACAAATAAGGCACACAAACGTACTCAATTTAGTTTGGGATGTGCTATATAAACAATATTAATAATAAATAAAGCAAGACAAACCTGCTAAACTGCTGGTGTGTAAGCACCAGGCCCTCTAATCGGATGGGAAACTTGACGTCGCAGCTGCCGACCATGTTCTGAATTTTGAAGTCTAAGAATTTGGCAGGAAAACCCAACTTCTGCACCACTCTGGCATATTTTCTGGCTGCCAATCGGGACTGTTCCTCACTGCAGAAGTGAGTGCACACAAAAAAGGCAAACTCACACATTGCTGTTTGTTCTACAAGTTTGTGTGAGAGGAAGAAAATGACAGCAGGTCCGCAGATGGCATTCGTACCTTTTCGCTCCTGTGCACACCATCTTCCCTGAGCTGAAGATGAGCGCTGTTGTTCTGGGTTCTCGTATTCTCATGATGACGGCAGCAAAACGCTGAAAGTGTTATTGATGGATATTTGTGTTCAATCAAAATGGAGGTTTTTGCCAAAAAAGACATTGCATAAAAAGTTATTGTTCAGAAAATATCTATTTGTGATCCACTTGAACTGTAATCTTTGCAAAAGTTCAAAAAATACAAAAAAGGAAATAAAATCAAACCGTCTAAGCTTATTTTAACCAATTAAAACTAGTCTTACCTTTGGATTATATTCAGCATTTCTGGCTCGAAGTGCTATCGTCTTCAAGTCAAGTTTGCACCCCAAGTTTACAGTAGACACAATATTCCTTAAAAATAAAATTTAATATACTTCATTTTTTTTGCACATAATACACAGAAATTGCAGACTGCAGACTAAAGCATAAAGTGTACTCATGATATGATCATCTCAGACATGTTTAACAGCTCAAAAGCACTTTTTATTATCTGAAAGTCAACCAACAATGTTTTTGACAGGACTGTTTGATGATGACAGCTAAAGAACTCACTGTAACTGGGGAACGATACCAGAGCTCTCTGAGGCCGGTGTGGCAGGAGTGACGGGGGTCATAGGGGTGAGTGGTGTGTTATAAAGTGGCGTGTTGCCTGGCAGTGCCGTTGTGGTGGAGACCTGCGAGTGGTAGAGCTGGGGTGTCTGGCCTGAACCTCCCACCATCCCACTCTGCTGTTGTGAGGCTGCTTGTTGTTGTTGCTGCTGTTGCTGTCGCTGCTGCTCCTCCAGGAGGGACAAGCTGTTGGTGTTCTGCACTGGCTGTGGTGTAAGACCCGTGCCGTACGGCATCATGGGACTGAAAATGGGCAGGCCAGGCGTCATGGCTCCCTTTGAATAGATGCGAGGGGATTGTTAACTTTGTGCTGATGCACTGAAAGCGTTTTGATTAAAATATCTGTATTATATGTAAAGGCTGGAATATACTACATGTCTTCTGCACAGATTTAATTTAAATTAATTTACAATAAATGTAACAGTTCAATACTATACTAACAGACAAATAATGTAGCCTAATTAAACCTAAATATTTTCCAAATAATAATACATATTAACAATATTAACTTTTCATAGTATAATGCGGTGCTTTATACAAAAATCTATTCAAATGACATTTAATTTTCTACAGTGGGGGTCCCTTGCACCAGGACATTAATATTTGGGTTTCCGTTTAAAAACCCCTGGCGTAATGTATGATTCCCTAGTTTTTCTCTGCATTTCTTGGCAAGTGTATGATGCCTAATATTTTAAAATCTGTGCAGACTTTAAAAGCAGTGTAGTTTATTCCAGTGTATTTATGCTTACTCAGCACTGCATTACTCACCTGCGGAGATGCCAGCCCTTGAGGGAAAGGAGGTAGGCTGTTGTTCTGCTCCATATTGACAGGTTATGAAGCAAAACAACTAAGTAGTGATTTCAGGACTAGCTTGAAGACTCCAATAGCTTTAAAAGAACTGTGGTGAAAAAGAACACAAAAACCAATCTAACAAACACACTTTCACACAACAGTGTAGCACTACGTCTTGTGATAAACTTGCGTGCGTTGTAGACAAATAAATACGTGCATATCTAAAAGGGGGGAACATAATTGAATGGTTCGGTTGTAAAATGAAGACTGCGCAGTGTCATTACTCTAAATTCACAGGGAATATAAATTTAAAATTAAATTTACAGAACATATAAAACGTGTCAATAATGTACACACCAAGAGTAGAGTAAGTTAGAGGGAAATGATGCTATTTGCACTGCAATGTGGCTCTACGGAAATTCAAATCAATGTTATATAACATAAACAACGCCGCTTAACATGACAATTCACATTCAACCGAAAGTGACGCCAGAGCTGACCAATTATCACGCATCAGAGTAACGTTAATGCCTTCGGCGCAGAATGAAGCCCAGCGTGGAGCTAATCTATTCGTTACAAACTCAAGCAGTCCATGCTACATATATAACAGCTCCCTCTGCCGAAATTGTGTAATGGATTGTATATGAAAAAACGTCCAAACAAACCGTTAATTAGCAGAATCGCTCAGGCTGGCAATGAGTTCGTGCGGAATAGTTCCAGAAGCGCAAGGAGCGCGCAAAACACGAGATTTCACAACAACTTCCGCCGACTTTAACAATGCGCTTCCGGTGCATTATGGGTTCACATCACTTGTTTGCACTATTTTATATTCATGGATTTTAATTTAAGCAGCACGAAAATAATAATAATAATAAATCAACATTGAAAAACAGAAGTTAAAATGAGGAAATCACTAAATTTTGCAAAAAATAAATTAAGTAAATGTAAAAATAAAAAAGTGCTAGAGTGTAGTAAAAAGCTGCTGCTTCACTTAATAAAATGTTTGGGAATAATATTACAATTTTGCTCTTTACTTTTTGCTTATACACGTATTCAAAACATTGTAATATTGTTTAATCATGTATGAAACAAATTATAAGCCAGACCACTTTCCTATACAACTTCCAAAGTAATATAAAAAATTCTCTCCCATGTCCATTAAAAATCTCGTCACTTTCAATGAACGCACTGACTTTTATTTTGAAATTGTATTTTCACAATCTTCTGGCTTACACTTTAACTCTTACAAAAGAGGGAAATGAACGTTTAAATGTATTGATGTCAAATGGCAGCTGTGGGGACATGGTCTTTCTCTCGTCCTGCAGTGGAGAGAATGAGATGTATGCTGCTAGCTGGACAAAATGCTACAGATGTTGTAGAAACAGCAATGGCAGGTACATATAAATAGACATCTGTTTGTACTCTTCAGTCTTCATCAATTAACTACGTGAAATTTTATTATTTAAAGGTGGTCGAAAAATACAGGTACTGTTAATAAATGAGGCAGATGGACATTAAACAACTGGTTTTCAAGTGGCTCATGAAACAAAATACTCACTATTCTTACTACTTTTGCAGTTCCCTTTTGTCATATTAATCCCAAGACTATGTTTGTTAAAGTAAGCAGACTTTATTTAATTAAGAGGTTTACTGGAAGTGTTGAAATGTATTTATTAAGTGTGTCATAAATAGTAAGTAAATAGTTTTCTATATCATGGTATCTTTCTTTTATAAACAACAACAATGCATTTATGTTTTTCTAATTAATAATAAGAGGTATATTTTCTTAGAGGTTGAAGATGATGTAGACACGGGACGGCACATTGTTGGCAGAGGAGGATATCCAAATTTCAAGGGAGTGGTTGAATGTGATGCTGCAATTATGGAAGGTGTGCCAGGGAGATTTGGGGCAGTGGCTGCACTTTGCGGGTAAAAAAAAAAAAAACTTGATTATTTTATACAGTGGAATTTCTTACATGTAACAAAATGCCTCCAGGGTACAATGCTTTCGTTTGTCATGCACTGTTTGGGGGGAAAAAAGTGCCACCTGGCCCTGAACCATCTTGTATGCTTGTGTTTTCATTGCTAGAATTGCACAGCCATGTCGTGTAGCTCGCAAAGTAATGGAGAAGAGTCCTCACAGCTTGCTTGTTGGAGATGGAGCAGAAGCATTTGCTCAGGAATTGGGTTTTACATCTGAACCCAATGCCAATATGCTTTCTGACCATTCAGCTACTGCTTACCGGGTATTCATTCACACACACACACACACACACAAACACACACACACACACACACACGGTGTATTATACTTGCAGTTGATGTTTCTTCCACATTGTTATTTCAATCCCTAGAAAGAACACGTACTGTATTTGCTAATTGATTTTAATGACATTTTCTGTGTTTTTTTTATATATATATTCCAAAAGGAATACCTTGAAAAAAATAAACCTGTTAGAGGTGGACATGATACAATACGTAAGAGATTAATATAATGTGAAAGCTTTCTCGATGAGTAAATCGTATCTGGACCAAACCCATTTTTTAAGTTAAGATGACTCAACTAGGTTGTGAATTTGGCAGACAAAATAATTGTTCAACCAAGTATGGCCTAATGTAATAAAATTAGGGTTGCAAAAAGGTGGAAGGTGGAATATTTGGAATATTCCAGGGATTTTTGGAAAGTTTCCGGAAACTTACTGGACATTTTCCACCCCTTTGCAACCCTAAACAACCCTAAATAAAATATAACAGTAACATTCAACACACAATTTTCTGATTATGCATTTTGTGATGGTTTAATCTTGTTTACTTTCTCAGGTCTTATAGCTCTTGATCTAAGTGGTAACATAACAGTAGGTAAGGTTGAAAATGTTTACATTTCCTATTCTCTGAAATAAGCTTTATTTCTAAAAAATATTGTTCTGATGTAGTACATGTTCATATTTAACTATTCGACCATGATACAGTATCGATATGAGTCTAATAATACAGAATTGACGTTTGCCAAGCATTTACTTATAAATTCTGTTATTTTACAACAAACATTTGTATGTACCTAAATGTACACATATTGTGCAGGAGTTTCCACATCAGGAGCTCCCTTCAAATCACCAGGGCGGGTGGGAGATTCTCCACTTCCAGGCTGTGGTCTATACGCTGACCATACAGTAAGTTGTGCAGCTTTATAGGTCATTTAATAAGCTTTGCAGGGCTTTTATCATTCAGCTCATAGCCTATTTCTGTACTATCAAATTATTAATTTGTACAAGTATGACAAGTTTCTTTACAACCTTGTTCTCTGTATTTTCAGGTGGGTGCCGCAGCAGGTAATTGAAATATTTTTTTATACATTGAATCTGAGCTTGTTCTTGTACAAATGCATTATTTCTCAGTAAATATCACACTGTACTATTAAACATGCAGTATACAGATCCTTTGGAGACTTAACACTTTACACTTGGAGAATATACCCACTGTATAAATTCCTTCTCTCCACAGCTACAGGTGATGGAGACAAAATCATGTGCTACTGCCCAAGCTTTCATGTTGTGCAGCTGATGAAACAAGTATGTAATACTGATTTATCAATTATCACCTTGGATAAATATTCAGTTGTGTATTATTTATTTCAGTAATAATATATAGGATAATGTCCAAATGTATCAAAATGTGAAGGTGTAATCTGCATTAATCAAACACATTTTCTACACTGTAGTATTTCATGTTAAATTCTATGAGGATATGGGTATCGTGACGTTTGTGTTTTTGACAGTAGAGGTGGTGTAACGTGAAGGCGGTCAATGAAAATCTCATTAAACCATTAGAAAAATGTTTGTGTTGTAGTAAATTAGATCTGGCTCACATTTCTCTCATCTTTTGTCTGCTATCAAGGGCTCATCTCCTAATGAAGCCTGTCACGCTGTGCTTGCCGACATACAGAGGAGAATAGGTGTCGATAAATGCTTTGAAATTGGGCTTATTTCTTTGAATATGAAGGTAAACACTGTATTTCCTGACCTCAGTATAATAAATATTGCTTGTATGCTGTTTGAACTTACACATTTGTAAAGGTTGTTTATTGTTTTTTGATAAAAAAAAAAAAAAGAAGTCATTTTAGCAGCTCACACCCTTAATCGCAGCTGATTCAGGTTTCTATCAGCCTAATTAAACTATGGTCTTTTCCCAGGGAGAGGTCGGAGCTGCATCTTCAGTGGAATTTCCATACACATTCTGGAGCCAAGTGTTGAGTTCGGTGGAGGAGCTAGTCATTAACCAACAGAAATCCATAAATGTTTAATTTCTACTCATTAAGTATGTGGTTGGTCATAAAACGTCATTACTTTTAACATTTGTATTAACCTTTGAATACTTTGTATGAAAACCACTTTGTTTATTATTCTCATAATCAATAAAAATGTATCTGGTGGGTCGCGGTCTTCTTTTTGACACGTATTGATCAGTGACTCGCACTCACATTAGTCAATGCCACGTTTCACAAATGACGTAATATTTTACCCCTCTTGATAGGGGGCAGGATTGCGGCAGTCCTCAGGCGTGAACGATTCAATTCACTATGAACTCATCGTGAACGTTTAATAAACAGATGTGGGTATTGTAGTTCTTTCTGCAGACATTTTCTGTTCGGGCAGGCCAGATGATCTGAATTAAACTACAACATCCGCACAGGTCATGATGACGACATTGCCTACGCAATCTGTTTAAGGAGTTCCTATTTCCTGGTTGAAGAGTCAGCCATTTTGGGTTTCAACCGACTAGCCTTTGCGGCAGTAGCTAGCCAGCTAGTTACTTTTTAATCGGGGGAAAGGTTGTTTCTAGTCTACCTTCACGCCGCGGAGTTGTTTTGTTAGAAGACAAACGGTTTTCACAGTGTCCAGTCCACGATGAATCCCGAATAGTAAGTGGTTGAGTTATTACACTGCTTGTTTGTCGTTACTGAGCTCATAATTTACCTGTAGCTACTTTTGACAGGCAGAGGCGATGATGACTAGCTGTGTGTTTAATCTTACCAGCAACTAATATCACTGTATTTTATCTATTTCACTTAGTCAAAGCCGGAAAGCAACTTGATTTTAAAGACCAGAATTTTTAACATCTAGCTTTCTTTAAAGAAGTGTTTTTGTGATTAAGCGGCTGTTGTTGTATAGCGGAGCGCAGCTGGTTTAAATATCCATCCGCGTTACATTTATGACAAGTAGAGCTCATTAGTTAGTCATACCACACCTTTAACACTTAGTATATTGTAATAATTTAATCTCATTCTGTTAAAACACGTGTTATCTGCCAGGCTTCATCAGAAATTAATATGAAAGCTAGCTGATGTAAGCTAACGTCTTCAGATCGCTTTTCACTTAACTTACTTTTTAAACAGCTTGACGAGCTGTTGAAGTAGATAAATAACTGATTAACTTAAGTGGTTTGGTAACCTGTTGCTGACCCCTTAGTTTGTTCAGAAAGAGGGTTGCGGTTTAAGTAGCTAGTTCAAAAATGGATGTCATTATCAGGAAGATAGTCTAGCAAATTACTAGTGAATAATCAGTTAGTCGCGTCCATTTATGTGCTAAAACACCTTTTAAAGTTTATAAAGTAATTTATGATCTTTTATTCATGTGTTTTATGACCTGGGTTTGCCGCACACAGAAATATAGTCACGTGCCTTGTTTAACACTAAATTTTTAATCACAGGTGTATAATTACTGTACACTTGGACACTAAACTTACATGTATAAGTTAAAGTCATGGTTTTTCGGTGTGCTTCTTAGAAATAAACGATGGTTTAGCAAGATTACATGCATAATAGCCACATTTCCACAGCACCAGTCGGATTTGTGCTATCTTGATTTCCTTATCAGTATTTATTTACATAATCTTTAAAGGTATTTGTTGCCATGTTTCCTGTGTCCATTGGCACTGAATTGTGAGGTTTCTACACTCCTGTCTAAATAACTGAATGTGCAGATGTCAAGTATGTCTCAAGGAACTGAAGTGCCCATCCCTTCCTCTATTGTGCGGTAGTCATGTGTAGGTCACATGCCAAATGACAAGCTACACACTTCATTACAACTATCACTAGACTGAGTGTTAAGCAACTCTGTTACTTAATGGACTTCGTATCAGCTGTTGCTTGTGTTTTACATGGTCAGAATAAGGGTGAAGTATGTTTTTTCATAGTTAGGAGCTATTACAATGATAGTTGTTTAGAGGTTAACACTTGTCTTTCGGTTCTTCGCATGATTTGTATAAAAGATTCAATACAAATGTGTATACATTTGTGGCTTCCTGAAAGAACATGAATAGTGATTTTTTTTTTTTAAAGACTGCAAGTCAGAATTCATGACAAGCTTTTAACATCCATATAGGATATAATGCAGAACTTAAGATCTGCATGTTTAAACTTAGTTGAAGACACTTATACCACACCTACTTATTCTGTTTGATAGAAATCAGAAACCAGTGTATAAACCGAGGGTCTTTACATGCAGTTTTTTTGTGTAGCAGGTCTCTACACAGGAGACCTAACAAGGAGAGCATGTCTTGAATTCAGTTTAGTGGGCAGGATGGAGATGAAAACAGACCGTTCTGCTGAGTCGATGAGCTGGTCTTGACCAGACCGATCCACTGGATTTCCTTCCTATGGTCTTTTCTTACTAATGCATGTTGAATAGGGACAGAGGATTTATCACAATGGGCAAAATTCCCTCTCCGTGGAATGCTTAATCAGCTTACACGAGTTTCCCGACCTCAGAGGTCCTCAAGCACATTGTTTCTGTTAAACAAACATTTTATTTTCTGCATGCAAAAGTGGACCAGTGACTGATTTACACTGTTTAACTGAGTTACATCAGAAAATGGTCTTACAGTGCTGGAAAGCAAGGGTCTGATCTATTTCACATGTTGCAGGGGGATTTTAATGACCTCATTCCTAATGTACATCTAAAAAAATATAAACAATGTATAATATACAGTGAAAGAAAGCAACAGTTGGGTTCAAGGCTTGGGTGTTTTGAGATGTAGGGTCAACTGTCTGCATCAATATAACGGGGTACACTCATTCAAAAGTTATTTTTTAGAGAAATTAATACTTTTATTCAGCAAGGATACATCAAATTAATCAAAAGTGACAGTAAAGACTTCTGTTTGTCCAAGAATCCTGAAAAAAAAAAAATTAATATGAATTCATCTTGGTTTCTACATGATATATTTAAATATTAAGATGTGCAACAAGAAGAAATGTTTCTTCACCAAATCAGCAGAAATCATTCTAATATGAATGCTGAAGACTAGAGTATTACCTGCTGAAAATTCAGCTGTGTCATCGCCAGAATAAGTTACATTTTAAAACAATAAAATCAAAAACTTTTAAATTGTAGTATTATTTCACATTACTTTGTACTGTATTTGATCAAATAAATGCAGCCTCAGTGAGCCTTCTTTCAAAAGTATTGCCAATCCCAAACTTTTATACAGTAACGTGTATTTCACACAACTGTACTGTCAAAAATTGGTAGACAAATATTGACTGTCTAATGTTTTGTTACTCTTTCTCCTCATACAGTGACTATTTATTCAAGCTGCTCTTGATTGGTGACTCTGGTGTTGGAAAGTCTTGCCTTCTTCTCCGATTTGCAGTAAGTAGGCTATATGTTTTCCTGCATTTGCCATGATGGAGACATAATTTTTGCAGAGGTTAAATAATCAGCTGTCTTTATTTGTGTACAAAATAACTGTGCATACTAAAAGACTTGTATCACATTTATATGGAATTTATATTTTAATTCAAAGCACTGTGGGGAGAGATTTGACCATTGAAACATCTAATTCACCTGCTGTTTTGCTTCTTTCAGGATGACACATACACAGAAAGCTACATTAGCACTATCGGTGTGGACTTTAAAATAAGAACTATAGAATTAGACGGAAAGACCATCAAACTTCAAATCGTAAGTTCCTTTCTGCCCTGTAATGAAATGAATGTTTGTGTATAAGATTAAATAAATGGAATATACAAGCATGTGATTGAAGAAAAGTGAGCACTTGGTGTTTCGATGGTATGGTTTTAGAGATGTTTAGAGACATCATCAGAGAGAGCAGAGTTATGTCAGTGCTCATCATGAAGAATTTACTTGATCTTTTGATGTAAATTATGTCAGAGAGGGACCTTTGTCTGCTACTATTGAATAGGGCTGGGTTAACATAACAATATTGAGTACTTACTTAATTTTCATTTTGATAAACAAATATCATTTGATGTACTATTTGATGGCACTCCTGCCATCAAATAATCACAAAAGGTTGTGTTACTTCTGATAAGAAACCAAGTCTCAGCTTTCAAATTGTCAATTTTATCACAAAAGTGTTGTTGATTTGATCCTTTAATGTACTATTTAGGGGTTTCCTGTATAGGCCGAGCTTACAGCATTAGTTAAGAGAATCGAGTTTGTGGAATCTGTGTCAGTACTCAGCCCTACTATTGAAGTAGTATAAAAACAGTATTTTTCTGAGCCTATTTTTGCATTTGATTCAGGTGTCATATTATTCCTTCTTCCTTACAGTGGGATACAGCAGGGCAGGAGAGGTTTCGCACAATCACATCCAGTTACTACAGAGGAGCACATGGCATCATTGTAGTCTATGATGTTACCGATCAGGTGAGCTCATCCAAACCTTAAGCAAGTGTCATAATTTCACTATAAACACCTGTGAAGATACCTTAAAATAATGAGTTTTAATTTCTGCTCTACTGTATTTGTTTTAACATTTTTTTTATGCCCTCAGGAGTCCTTCAATAATGTTAAACAGTGGCTACAGGAGATTGACCGCTACGCCAGTGAAAATGTTAACAAGTTATTGGTTGGCAACAAGTGTGACTTAACAACAAAAAAAGTTGTGGACTACACAACGGCAAAGGTAATATTGCTTCGTATTACTTAAAGGGGTCATATGACGTTGCTAAAAAGAACATTATTTTGTGTATTTGGTGTAATGCGATGTGTTTATGCGGTTTAAGGTTAAAAAAAACAGATTATTTTCCACATACTGTACATTATTGTTGCTCCTCTATGCCCCTGAAACGCGTAACGCGTCGATTTTTACAAAGCTCATCGTTCTGAAAAGCGAGGTGTGCTCTGATTGGCCAGCTATCCAATGCATTGTGATTGGCCGAATGCCTCAAGCGTGTGACGGAAATGTTACGCCCCTTACCATACTGTGATGCCGTGTCCCAGAGCGACGAGACAAAAACATTAAAACTCATTATAAACGAGGCATTTGTTGCATCCAGTGGGGACATAATTACGAATTATAATGACTTATACTGTCTTTTTACGCGTTGCGTTGCATATCGCGCCGCGTAAACAAAACCATGTCTGCATTTGTGATCGGAGAAATGACAAACAACAAGACTTCTCTACTCTGCTCAAAACTCGCGTTTGAATCATCAGGGGCAAACTCTTTAAATATGAAAACGTACTTACAGGCTGTGAGTCAGAAGCGCCAGACTGTCCTTGCAAAGTTGGAACTGCCCCACTTTATAGAAACAGCCTTTGTGTGTAGACGGCATTGTAGGCAACTTTCCCAGGTTCAGGAAACAGTCCTCCGTAAAATGCGCTGCACACATCTGAATATTTGGGTTGAACTGTTCTCGAACAGTGTTGTAAATACAACTTAACCACTAATTTCTAGTTGTGTCCTCTTTTTGAAGGCCAAACAGAGTAGTTTTGCTTTCACAATGAAACACACAGCGTCTCCACGACATGGCGGCGGCGGTAACAATACTACAGCGAGAATAAAAGTTACACCTTCTTTCTTTGCGTGAACATTTGGGTGGTGTTATGCAATCTTCCCACACAGTGACGTAGACGTGGGGGTGTGTTTAAACGAGGCGTTTTAGGAGGGCGTGGACTAGTCTTAACTTTTATAAAGAATATCTCTTTCGTTTGAGACTTTAGTCTTTGCAACTTTAGGGATCTTATCTATGCACGAACAGCTTGTAACACCAAAGAGAAAGGAAAACTTGAAATCGCATCATATGACCCCTTTAACTTATTCCACTATTATAATGACTCCTTTTCAAAACCTAGTGAGCTGCCTTGCTGTCAGACTGATTTGGAATGTTATACATGGGCAATGATAAAGTGCATAGGATACTTTTGATTTCAGTAGATATAGCATGTTGATGCGCTAATGATGCTGTAATAAACATAAAAATATAGAATGCACACTTTAGTAAAAATTTGAAATCGTACCTTATACATTTCAGTACTGAATGAATTATTTTTTTGATTTACTTTTTTCACTTTGTCTGGCATTTTAGAGCTCATAAGGCATTCTGGGATTGCCTTCTCTATGAAGGATGCATGTGCTGCTGCCTGTCTTATAGAATGTGTCAGGAGCAATTTTATTTTAGTATCAGGGTGCGAACTACGGGGGAGCTAGGAGGAGCTCGGCTCCCCTTAATAAGACATGGGCTCCCCTGAAAACGTGATTTGTGAAATTTTAGGGGGTCTCAAAAAATATTGACTTATTTTGACGTGCAATTTCAGTTTGGTGTAATGTGATAATTGTGGATTATTATGTGTAAAATTGCAAAAATATCATTCATTCATGCATGACAGCGATTTAAACCCAATTCACTTCAATAAAGATAACTATACATGCTATTCTTGTCATGAGCATCAAGGTGTGGAGGCGCTGCGGTGCAAATTCCACTCATGTTTAGTACATGTTAACTCAAAGATTCGTAGAAAAAATATAAACGTTGGACTCTGTGGTCGATTCTGTGTTAAGGTAAGGCATGTTATTCGCAATTATGTGTTGTGGCTGGGTTGTTATAGGTCTCCGTGACTCTCGATGTCTTAGGCCTAATTGAATGGAGGAATTATGGTATTCTTCTGTAGCCTGACGACGAGTAACTTTAACCGTTGTTCATGTGAACTCAAAGACAGCCTGATGCTTTTATAGATTATTTGTGGGTGGCTGTTTGTTGTTTCACCTATCAATTCGTGTCGATAAAGTATAATAGGGTAAATCCTGTATAGTGATTTATCCTATATAGTGCTTGCATAAAGCAAGTAGTGCATACACTTGTAGCTGTTATGTATCTTTGTAAGTCATTGTAAGTCTTCTTTCGAGGCGTCTTCTTTTGAGGCATGCGCAAGCGCACAACCTTGACAAGTGGGCTCCCCCAAAGTCCACTGTATAGTTTGAGCACTGTTTAGTATTATTTCTATGTCATTTCTATTTTTTTTTTTATCTATATTTTTTTGCATTTTATTTTAAATACTTCTATTTAGTTTTTTTCAGTTTTACTACTTTAACTTATTTTATTTCAGTTAGTTGCCAAAGCAACCTCTCTTTTTCATGCAAGTTTTTATTTCAGTGAACATTTTTTTTTTTTTTATAGTTTTAGTTGTGGTTGACAACACTGCTTTAAATTTCTGCATATATAGGCAGCTCACTAGGTTTTGGAGCAAAGCCTGTGTGTACATTAGATTTGCAGTCGTTCACTTTTCCAGTGTTCTAACGGAAAGAATGGCTTGGTTTATCTCTAGGAATTTGCTGATTCCCTTGGCATTCCTTTCTTGGAAACTAGCGCTAAGAACGCCACCAATGTGGAGCAGGCCTTCATGACCATGGCTGCCGAGATCAAGAAGAGAATGGGCCCCGGAGCCACAGCTGGAGGCGCTGAGAAGTCTAACGTGAAGATCCAGAGCACTCCAGTGAAGCCTGCAGCTGGAGGCTGCTGCTGAGGACCCCTCGACCCCCTTCACCTCGGCCCCTGGATCTTGGAGCAAGAGCCCCCACAATAGGAGAAAGAAAGGGGGATAGATCATTTGTAATGGAGCAAAGAGTGAATATGGAGAATAGAAAGAATAAAAGAGAGTGTGAAACAGGCAACAATTTAAGTGACCCAAGTTGTACTGTATGTAGCCGCACTACCAAAAACATTCAAAAATCTGCTCTCAACGATTTTAAATCCTCTGTGTGCAGGTTTCTAAGAATAATGTGTGTATTTATCTCACTGCATTCCTACTGCAGGGCTGGTCTGTGGTCAAAATTCAATGACATTTTCTTTTTCTGTCCTTTTCCTTTCTTACTTTGTTCTTACTTGTTGATTATTTTACTGTTTATATTTGCATGTGTAGGTTTCTGTCCCCACGGATTGTTTTGCCGTTCTGTTGCGATCAACCGGGCAGCGGTGGTTCACAGTCCTACATCTGTTTAGTGAAATATATGTACATATACACTATGTATATATATGTAAGATCTGAATTGACAGCTCTGT
This sequence comes from Sinocyclocheilus anshuiensis, assembly GCF_001515605.1. Lineage (NCBI taxonomy): Eukaryota > Metazoa > Chordata > Actinopteri > Cypriniformes > Cyprinidae > Sinocyclocheilus > Sinocyclocheilus anshuiensis. The sequence goes on along the minus strand of NW_015552625.1, from coordinate 1,403,516 downwards.
AGAGTTACATACATGATTCGAGTAGTTTTACCTTCTTTTGCATTTAAGTTGTGGCTGCAGACTCTTGTAGTTTTGTTGCGCGATGTGTAACAAGTTCACAAAAATATAAATAACTATTGTACGACCATACTGTACAATATCAGTATGTCTACGATTCTTGGTGGGACATGTAGAAACCCTTTGTTTTATTTATTCAACATTTATATGCAAATATATTGTTCCATTAATATACAATCGCTCGATATTGGCCATTTACCTGCGGAATGCATTGAAAGCAACAATCTCACAATTGCATATGTGACTCAAACACTATGTTCTCTTTTTCATAATAAAGGCAAATGAATTCATTTTTTGAATGAACTCTGAAACCGTTCATGTCTAGTTTATCATTTTGTGCAGTTTTAGATGGAAGTTTCACATATCCTAGATGGGACATGTAGTATTAAAGCACCCCAAAAGCAGTTAATTCATATTTTAGTATTATTTACATACTAATACAGTATTTATTAATATTTTCAATTAGCTTTTATATTTCTAGTTTTAGTGTAAATTTTAAGTGCTTTTGTCAATTATATTTGATTTTAAATTTTTATTAAGCTTTATTTAATTTCCATTTTATTTGTTAATGTGAAGTTATAATAGATTTAATAGACTGATGATACGCGGGGCAACTTTGGGCAATGTTGCCGTCAATGGGCAACCAGGTGAGACACGGTCCACGACTGATATCAAGTATCCAGAGAGAAATTTGTTACCCATTCTCAATGGAAAAGTGGCCAAGCAACACTGCTTAACAAAAAGTTGCCCCGTGTATCATCAGCAGTTTCAGTTTTGAATCTATATTATATTTAAGCTTTTTTAATAAACAAAAATAATACTGGTTCATGGATCTTGTAGAATAACAGAGATCTTGATAGCATCCACCCTCTGAAATAACTGATTTAGTTTTTAGATTAAAATCATTAAATCTTCTAATGCAATTTTAGCAAACTTTCTAAAGGCCTGAGTAAATTGAGGACCTATTTTAATACTGTATGTGATTCTGTATGTATGAATGGTAATCCTTGAGTACAATGTGCGTAAATGGAATTTAGTAATTTTGCATTTAATGAAGTATCCATATCAAAACTAACACAGAAATGTAGATTTTAACCTATTAACCAAAATAACGAAAACTATCAAAAAGGAGAATGTTTATTGTTAAAAATACTTTTTTTGTCAGCATAAAAACAGTTGCACATCAATCCATGATCTCTGCAGCTGAAGTTCTTCAAAACTTTGAGGTTTTTAGTTTGCTGTCAAATTAATTCAGCTGATTCCACAAAATGCATTATGTGTCACAATTATTGCATTTCATTCATTTGATGTTAACAGACTGACATTGTTTTCTCCCTTTAAAGAGGTAGTTCACCCCACATTTAAAATTGTGTCATCATTTACTCACTCCAAGCTTTCTTTCTTCCAAGGAACATAAAGAAAGGTATTTTGAACTATGCTGATGACTAATCAACATTGGACACTATAGACTTTCATTGTGTGGACAAAAAACCAAACAGACATTTCTCTAAATATCTTTTTTTTATCTGCAGCGGAAGAGTGACATGAGGGCGAGTAAATGATGACAATTTAAATGTTTGGGTGAACTGTTGCTGTAACACAATTAATCAAATATATGTGACCTTGGACCACAAAACCAGTCTTAAGTCGCTGGGGTATATTTGTAGCAATAGCCAAAAATACATTGTATGGGTCAAAATTATTGATTTTTCTTTTATGCCAAAAATCATTAGGATATTAAGTAAAGATCATGTTCCATGAAGATATTTTGTCAATTTTCTACTGTAAATATATCAAAACTTAATTTTTGATTAGTAATATGCATTGCTAAGAACTTAATTTGGACAACTTTAAAAGTGATTTTCTCAATATTTTGATTTTTTGCACCCTCCAGATTCCAGATATTTGTATCTCGGCCAAATATTGTCCTATCCTAACAAACCATACATCAATGGAAAGCTTATTTATTCAGCTTTCAGATGATATATAAATCTCAATTTCGAAAAATTGACCCTTATGCATTTTGTGTTCCAGGGTCACATATATATTTTTTTAAGTTTATATGTATGAATGTTCACCAAACAGATTATTCATATATTCAGTATGTTCACATATTAATGATACCATTGATCACACTAATTATCAGTCAAAAAATACAGTATATCTTTGTGAGGCACAGGTTACTCAGAAGGGAAACTAAAGCTGCAGGGATGCTAATGGAGGCTGGACTGCTCTCCATTAAAACTTAATAGGGTAATAACCTGAGATCACAATCACGATTGGCACCATGTCTGTGCACCTCTTCAGTCAAACAGTATTACTAAGTTGAGCCATCACAGGACATTTTTGAGTTAAAAAAAATGACAATAATAAGCTGGTGTGTAAAAATACAAAGTGAAAAATTCATCACATATGTTGTGACAGTTAACTCAAGCTTGTGACAACACCACTTCTGAATACAGTAAACGTGTTAAGCGTGTAAAACAAAGAAAATGGTGACATAAGAGTCAAGTAAGAAGCATTTTTCATCCTTGATGTGAAAAGACCAAAAAGGACACGCCTCAGTGAAGACAGTGAGCCTTCCCAGATTCCTAATAATTCTCAGAAACTGCTTCTGTGGAGAAAGAGTGAGAAACTATTTGATGATGCAGCATTTTAATAATCAAAAGAGGCTACAGTCAAGGTGACACATAGAAGTTACATGTGAACAGTGAACTTAATATCACAATGATTACAATTCAGTCATCCATTTCGAGAGCTCTAACCATGTGATGACACTAGAGGGCACTATAATAATAGTTGATCATTTATTTACCTGATGCTTCCTCAGATCTGGGGTCAGTGAGGCACTCCATGGCTGACAGAATAGAGGAGAAAAGATACTCTGAATGAGTTTCCAGTGTGTGAGACTGCCTCTCTATCAGCACCAGTGTGTCTTTCAGAACTGAGGAATCAGGAAAAAAAATATTAGCAGCAGTATGAGGACAGCTAAACACTAATGTGTTGACAAAAACAATGCTTGATGTGAATTCTGAAATGAAGTATGCTAGCTAGGCAACAGCAGGGCTCTCTAAGTTAAGCATGCATGGCCGCATTCTCCAAGCAGAGCGTTTCCTGTTTCGGTCTGATGTAACTCAGTATTGGGTTACACTGCACAACATGTCCAAAACTGAGAAGCAGTATACTCGTAGAAGTGTACCAACTGATCAAGAAACAAAGGAAACAAAAAGTGCATTACAGTGCTTTGGAAGATAAAAAGATCTAATGTTTATTCTAATTTAAAATTGAATAGCTCTAGAGCCGCTACCGAGTGTTCAGTAAGAAAATGCAGCTTTTTCTTTCCATTCAAAGTAGTCATGCCAATTCAAGGTTCAGTACAGCAGCAGAATGGTAGAGAGAATTTTGAAATTATATCTTCTTATTGCATTATAGTTTGATAAAGGTAGTAAGACTCACATGGAGAGGCTGAATTCATGCAATGCAAAAGCATCTCTCCGGTCTGCAGAACATCTGCAGTGAGGGGCTTATGAGCCTGAACTTCTTCCTGAAAACTCTGAAAAATATCATGTGGTACAGTTATGTGCTTTTTGAATGAACTTCTTTTGTAATCAAATTTTTACACTTTTTATTGTCACATAAGATGCATGTGCACTACCATTTAGAAATGTTAGGCTCAGTAAGATTTTTATTTTAATGTTTTTGAAAGAAAAAAAACATCTCTTATGCTCACCAAAGCTGCATTATTTATCCAAAATACAGTAAAACAGTAATATTGTGAAATATTATTACAATTTAAATTAACTGTTAACTATTGTAATGTCAAAGCTGAATCTTTAACAGTCATTACTCCACATGATCCCTCAGAAATCATTCTAATATGATGATTTGCTGCTAAAAAAAATGTTTATTTTATTATCAATGTTGAAAACAGTTGTTCTGCTTATTTGTGGAAACTGAGGTAGATTTTTTCAGGATACTTTGGTGAACTTAAAGTTCAGAAGAACAGAATTTATTTGAAGTAGCACCTGGTCACTTTTTTGATACATTTAACGCATCCTTAATGAACAAACATATTACCTTCTTTCAATAAATATAATAATAATGATCTTACCGATCCAAAACTTTATTAAATGGTGGTGTAGTTCACAAACCTTGTAATCAGCCAAGGAGGTTTTGACGCTCTCCAAGTCAACCATGGGAGGAGAAAGAACTTCTACTTTCTCTACCACCTTGTGCAGCCACTGAATCAGTTTTTCTAGGTTCGAGCAAAATGCCTATTAAAAAAACGATACAACATTTCTCATTAATTCTCAGCCGTCTCAGGACTTCACAACAGAACAGAACTAAAACAGAAACATCTACTCACCTGTATGTGCTGCATTAGTGACTCCTTGGTCTCATTTTTGTTCTGGTCTGTTTGTATTGTCCTCTGAAGCTCTGACATTGACAGTCTGCTCAGTTGATCCATAACAGCTTCCACCTCCCTCATGTTCCTCCTATTCATGTCTTGGCTAATCATCTGGATTGTGGAACCAGGCTCTTTTGATTTATCTAAATGATCCTCATGTGTGAGAGGAATTTCAGAAACTGATCCCCTTTCTTCCACCAGTGGTTTCTGCTTTCCCACTTGAGCCGTTGGTGATCGGACTGAGGTGATCTTGCTCTCCAGGGATTCCCAGCTGGTGATGACTGGTTGGCTCATCTGGTCACTAATGTCCCTCAGCTGCTGTGAAAGCACCTGAAGTTCTTGTAGCCTTTCTGGTAGGCGAAGAAACTCTTCGTCCAGTGAATCAGGACAAGGAAGGATGTGAGTTGAACTAATGAAAGTGGGGACAGGTCTGAATGTCGAGAAGATGCCAAATTTACGATAATGGGCCCCTGGCTTCCCGTCACAGTCCAGACTCTCAACTGACAAGCCAGCTTGGTCTAGTGAAGAGTACAGGCTACTGGACATGATGCCATCCAAGGATTTAGAATGTGATTTGTTTAGAGCACAAAACTCAGTTGACCTTTGCGCTGTTCCTGGGCTACACCGTTCCTGTCGAGTCCCTGTATAGGATCGGTCTAAACAGGACAGAGTGGAAGAGTGGTCCAACTCAATGCCTGAGTCTTGCAACAATGGATCAGTTCGCAAGAGAAGATCCACCTCTAATGAACCCCATGTACCAGCCATGTTGGGTCTCAGAGGGTACGTGTAGTCCAGGAGCTCCTGGTACTCCTTTTCAGGATCCCAACTGGGGGATTTGCGGTTTGGAGAAGGTGGCATAGAGTTGGGGATGGCACAGGCCCAATAGTTGGCCTGATAAGGCGACGTGTGTTTGAACCCATGTTGACGGTTCTTACCGTAAGATCCTGTGTTAAGAAGAGAATCTCTTCCTCTGTCCATCATCTCACCTGGTCTTGTTTTTACCTTTCTTGTGAAATGAGACGTACGATTGGACGAATAAGAAGTGCTTCTAGGAGTGGATGTCCACTTAGGCACTGGGTGTGCTGTGAGGCTCAAAGAAGCTGAAGGGGGACTGGACAGACTGCGTCTGGCAGCTGAAGAGTTAAAAATAGGATCCTCGTCACATGACCACAGTCTGAGGTCTGATACGCTCATGGAGGTATCCAGGTCTTCTCTGGATAATGGTGGGGAGGATTTATAAAATGGAGAATCTTCTGGGATATGTCTGAATGACTGTTTAGACAGACTTTTGTCCTTTTCTTTAGGGGAATCTGCTTTGTAACTGATCTGAGGAAAAATAGACAAAAAGAGGAAATGGTTAATAGGAACTCCTGGGATGCAGACTAAAACATGACCAGGGAGCCACTGGCTCCTATAATTAAACATAGACTACCATTTCAAAAGTTTGGGGTTGATAAGTTTTTGTTGTTGTTGTTGTGTTATGCTCACCAAGGCTGCATTTATTTGATGAAATATACAGTTAAACCATAATACTGTGAAATATTATTACAAATTTTGTAGGCTCCTTTGGATAAAAGCATCTGCTAAATGACTAAATGTAATGTAAATGTTAATTAAAATAACTCTTTTTTTTATTTTAATATATTTTCAAATGTATTCCTGTGATGGAAAAGATGAATTTCCAGTCTTCAGTGACACATGGTCCTTCAGAAATAATTCTAATATGATGATTTGGTGCTCAAAAACCATTTCTTCTTATTATCAGTGTTGAAAAGACTGTTGCTTACTATTTTTATAGAAACCGTTTTATTTCAGGATTTTTGATGAATAGGCTAGAGAATCTTTGAATTCATTTCGAATCACACATAATCAAAAAATGACTGATGGCTTAGTTAGGGAGTCAGTTGTGGCTTAGCAACAGCTCTAAATGATTAACTGACTAAATTAATCTGATTCAAACCTCTAACTGGATGGTTTTAAATTATTTTTACAAACATTTTGCAACCATTTTAGACGCAAAATTCAGTACAAATTTGGAAATTCAGTAAAAAAATCCTCAACAGCTCACTAAGACTTGTTTCATTAGATTCTTACCCTCTCTGAGTCTTCATGTGTAGATGAGTTCTTCAGGATGGGCACCTGCCATTGTGTGGAGATCAGTGGTTTTCTCATGATATAGAGGCTTTTGTCCGGCATATACCTGGAAACAGGTGCCATAGTGACTGTCTTTTTGCTGCCACTCCTCTCTTTGTCTGAGCCCTTGGCCTCCTGGACATTTGCAGGCCTTGTCCTCTCAACTGCTCTGTGACTGAGGGGTCTAGTTTGACCGCTGCGAATGAACTCCGGGATCCTGGACTTCCACCTCCCATAGCTCGTGTTCTCCATTTGTGAGGAGGTGTCTGATCAGGCCTTGTCAACTCCGAGAGTCATAGCAACACATCCAGATTCTGTGGTTCCTCATTGAGTGACAGCTAAAAGGTCATAACAACACTGTGTATTAAACACTGCTTAAATAAGCTCTGTGATAAGTGTGGTCTAACATGATGCAGGGCTTGTTTACTCGAATAGAGTTACTTCTGATTTGGATAAGCAATCTCATTAAGGCTACATGTTCAGGCTTGCCTGAAATTCATGAATGCTATTTGTCCATGCCTAACTACAAAAGTACTACTACTACTAACAGATTTAATCTATGAAAAATCTTAAATTAAAAGTAAAAAATAAATTAGTTAAAAACAAAATTATAAATTAATTACATTTAATGAAAAATAATTTACTAATTAAATATAATAATACTTACTGTACAGTGGCAAAATATAATATCTTGACTTATATGATTATGTGTCAGATGAACGCTGATAAATGCAACAGCGTGCAGACAAAGCAGTTTCTTGTACTATGTCTCTGTGGAATACTAGACTTTATCTGTTTTTTGATTGGCTGAGAAACCTGGTTTCCATGGCAACCGACAGAAAATGACATGTCATGAGAGGTGATCACGTGGGGACATTTAAATCATAGCCTGTCTGCAAACAAAGACAATCATATGTCTTCACCACTGAACCACTGAACAATTTTAATATGACACTTGCTGACAGGGTTCTCATAATTGTTACTGACAGTTTGCAGGGCTATATGTATGAATTTGGTTACTTTGTATTGTAGAGCAAGGAAGCAAAGCAAATTCTATCAATATGTTATTTGTGGACATAAAAGCCAGCCAAGTTGTTCTGAGACTGATCCTTGGGCTACAATGGCACTAGATCAATTCAAACAGTGCAAATCCTATAGAAGGTCATATAGGCTTGATCAGGGGCGATTCTAGGATTTTAATTTTAGGGGGGCTCAGCACCCAGTGAGGGTATAATAATAATAATAGCCTAATAATAAAAATATATATATATAAATAAAAAAAAAATGTTTGATTATAGGGGTCGTGTACTAAACTTATTGCAGTATTCCACTGTATTGCATAGATAGGTATAACATTTGAGTACTGAATAAGCCAAATTCAAGTCTTCATGATCTCACACACACAGCTTGTTTACTGCAGCCTACAAACACAAAATGTTTGCATTTCTAGTACAACCCTCTTTCCTTAGCTCAAGTATGCAAACCTCTTTGCCACATGCACTGGAATATGTATTATATTGAAAGTTAGATTTTCAAATGAAAATGGCAACATGATCGTTTTATAAAGTATGCGTTCATATGTGCTTCATTTTCGCTGGAGGAAACAGCGGTGGTGTGATGAGGGGTGAATGCAGTGAAAACTTAGGCTACAGTAGATGGGGAACCGATTATTGCTCCCCCGTGATATTTTGTAAACTGGATTTATGACAAAGAACTGCACAGATGCAGATATTACAACAATCTATCGTTAAACACACACCTTGTCCTCTGTTTCTCGCTCTGCGCCGCCGCGGTCTGTTTCAGGAGGAGCCGATCGAAGTCTGCCGCCGTTTTCATATGAAGTTTAAAGGGTTAGTTCACCCAAAAATGAAAATTCTGTCATTAATTACTCACCCTCATGTCGTTCTAAACCCGTAAGACCTCTGTTGATCTTCGGAACACAAATTAAGATATTTTTGATGAATTCTGAGAGCTCTCTGACCCTCCCATAGACAGCAATGTAATTACCACGATCAAGGTCCAGAAACATAGCAAGGAGATCGGTAAAATAATCCATGTGACATCAGGGGTTCAAACATAATTTTATGAAGCTAGGAGAATACTTTTTGTACGCAAAGAAAACAAAAATAACGACTTTATTCAACAATTTGTCTCCTCCGCATCACCCTGATGCAATTTTGGAGAATATCCACTGAAAGTAAACAGCATATGCTATTCTGTGTCAGCCGCACCACACGGATACGTTGTTTTCGTTCAAATCAAAGTGTAAACAAATAGAAAATGTATCCGTGTGATGCAGCTATGGGAGGGTCCAAGAGCTCTCAGAATTCATCAAAAAAATCTTAATTTGTGTTCCGAAGATGACCGAAGGTCTTACAGGTTTAGAACGACATGAGGGTGAGTAATTAATGACAGAATTTTCATTTTTGGGTGAACTAACCCTTTAAAGGGGACTGAAGCGATCCCGAATTCGTGTAGTTTATAGTGCTAATGGCAAAATATAGCTATAGCCCCCCTAAAACTGGCCTAGGGATGCCCATGGGCTTGACTGACAGTTAGCATGACAGCCTGGTCATCAAACAAATGCCTAAAGGCACAATGTCTGCATTAGTGCTGGGCGGTATACCGGTTCATACCGAATACCGGTGTTTATTTTTCTTATGATATGAATTTTTAAAATACCGCAATACCGGTTTCGTTTAAATAATGTTCGGAACATGTTTCAGGGGGGGGTCTTCTTTCACTGTTGCACTGTGGCGAGGACACAGCTAGTGCTGGGCGGTATACCGGTTCATACCGAATACCGGTGTTTTTTTAAAATACAGCAATACCGGTGTCGTTTTAAATAATGTTCGGAACGCGTTTGAGGGGGGGTCTCTTTTCACTGTTGCACTGTGGCGAGGACACAGCTGTATGTGTTACTAAGCGGGAAAGTTCCTAAACTGAAGCTGTAGAACTAATAGAACGTGATGACACAGAAGAATTCGTCCACAATATCCACTGACCGCCACAAATATCCACCACCCCCTGCCATCAGCTCCCGCGTCTCTCACACACACGAGCGTGACTTTAGCACTAGATTTAGCAACTTTCAGACGCTTTTAGCGGCTTTTCCCCATAGAATATATATACTGACAAACCTAGTGACTTTTTGGATAAACCTTAGCTATGATTCAGTTGGAAGATGTCGCCAGTGCTGCCCCGCGAGCGCGAGGTCTGACTCTCCCGGCGCAGTGTCGTCTCTCTCTGCGTCTGTTCTGTGCAGTGATCGGCAGAGAAGCATCGCTTTCAGCTAGCCGTACCACAGCCGACTCGTCAATAAATGAGTACAAAACAGCATTTCCAAGCTCCTGTCGCTTACTGACTGTTTGGAATTATAAATATGAGCATAGTTCGTCTATTAATATAATGCAAATTTTTTTTGCAAAAAATCTTTTTTTTTTTTTGTTACTGCGAGGTAGAGGCAGTGCGCTGCATGAGACAAAAAAGTAAAATAGCCAAAACCACCGCATAGCCGCTCAACATGCATCTACTGTACATGCATGTTGATTTTATCAGACGATGTCGCGATTATAAATGAGAGTGGCTCCTGGTTAACGTATAAATGGGTCGTGTTTCGTCACTATTTAGAGTGGAATTTT
>NW_015552625.1:1374963-1391953 GCF_001515605.1 Sinocyclocheilus anshuiensis | reverse complement strand
CACACACACGAGCGCGACTTCAGCGCTAGATTTAGCAACTTTCAGATGCATTTAGTGGCTTTTTTCCATAGAATATATATACTGACAAACCTAGCGACTTTTTTGGATAAACCTTAGCTATGATTCAGTTGGAAGATGTCGCCAGTGCTGCCCCGCGAGCGCGAGGTCTGACTCTCCCGGCGCAGTGTCGTCTCTCTCTGCGTCTGTTCTGTGCAGTGAGCGGCAGAGAAGCATCGCTTTCAGCTGGCCGTACCACAGCCGACTCGTCAATAAATGAGTACAAAACAGCATTTCCAAGCACCTGTCGCTTACTGACTGTTTGGAATTATAAATATGAGCATAGTTCGTCTATTAATATAATGCAAATTTTTTTTGCAAAAAATCTTTTTTTTTTTTTGTTACTGCGAGGTAGAGGCAGTGCGCTGCATGAGACAAAAAAGTAAAATAGCCAAAACCACCGCATAGCCGCTCAACATGCATCTACTGTACATGCATGTTGATTTTATCAGACGATGTCGCGATTATAAATGAGAGTGGCTCCTGGTTAACGTATAAATGGGTCGTGTTTCGTCACTATTTAGAGTGGAATTTTTCTACAATATTCACCCATCATGACAGTAAAATAGGGCATTTTAAGTCAATCTACTGCAGTAGCCTATTTCCTCTCTCAATCAATAGAAAATGTGGTTTACACCCGGTCATGCATGGAAAAAAATTTATAAATACCGTCATATACCGTGAAGCCGGTATCATTTAGGAAAATACCGTGATATACATTTTTGGTCATACCGCCCACCACTAGTCTGCATTATACATTTCCTCTGAGAAACACTGGGAACACTGTTAAATCAATTCAAACATAAAACACACAGCGTACAATTCTCAATAAAAATACAATCTGCTTGTTTTGTAAGCCAAAACCTGAAACCACTATACTAAAGTTCTCAGTGATTCTGTAATTAAACACTATGCAAACTACACAAAGGTAGGCAAATAGAGGAAACAGTGTGTCTCCCATATAAGCGGTTCATTTAACCGTTGTAGGATTTAATAATACAAGGAAAGCTACAACACAAAGGTATGCTAAAATAAGCACAAGAATGAAAACGTGCACATTGATGTGGCCTGGGAAAGCTATTTATAGTGAATTAGTGAATACCTTTCTTGTACGGAAAATAGTTTGCTTAGTATAAACAAAGTAAAATTATTCTTGAGTTACATATGCATCAGTAATGAAATGACAGATGAAATGCATTTCACAACAAGCGGCAGCACACAAAGTGATGCTAAGCTATTATGTATCAACCAGGAATATTAATCTGTCATACAGCAGCTTCACACCTCTGTCGACATCACTTTCACTTGGCTTTCATTGCTCAACAACACCCTGCATAATTGATCTTAAACTGTATTTACGTACCGGTTTGGACTAAGCAAAAATCCCTCGGCAGCTCAGCTCCACGGAATTACGTTTATAGTTTAGAGATATAATGCGATAGATAAAACCCTGCTGTTGTGGAATCCAAGCGGTGGAGGAAACGGTTCATAACACAGAGGCGGGTCTAGCAGCGCAAGACTGTCGCTTCCAGCCAATAGCGACATGAAATTGCACGAGCCAAAGTTCAGTCACACCGACACAAGTTTCATATTAATACGCATGCGCATGATAATGTGGCTTAAACGACCAGTTATTTGGGGGAAACATTGGCAGAGACCTTTGTTAAAGTTTTTTCATGGTCATTATTCAGTCATGTAACCGCTGCTGAAATAGCGCCTTGTCACGCCTGGCCTTTTACATTCCTCAGCGCTGGTCATAGACGACCAATTACAGTCGTTTGTGATTATAGAATGAGGATTTAAAAAGAACTATAGAAATTGCTGTGAGTGATTTCAGTTTACGTATTCGCTATAAATCCTTGCAAAATTATATTAAAGATTACACATGTTGATTAAAGATCACACGTTAGTGTACAAAAGTCTCCAGTGAGGAAAAAAGCGACGTGTTTGCCCTAAGCGCCCCCTGGAGGACAAGCTCTTTGTATCCACACAGGAAACAGTCGCATTATTAGTTACCAAAAATAATTATCCCTGTCAAACAAAGGAGTATGTATTCAATGTAGATCTAAGATTAGATTCTCATAACAATGCAACTGCATAAAAATCGTCAAACTGCATGTAAATCAGAGACTTTTGATTTAATGGTAAAAGCAGAGACAGACACGTCGGTAACAAGATAACACAGTTAAAAGAGTGAAAAAATACAAGGAGAAAATGCATATAAAACACACGAATCAAGTACTAATTAACAGCTTTTAGAGTTCATATAACCCCTTTAACATCTGAATCTTTTCATAGCAACAGATTACGAAAAATAATTTTCAATGCGGTAAAAAAGGCTAAACAATTAGAATAAATTAAACTCATTCATACTTATCAAATTGTCGTTTTAAAATCGTTTACTTCTTAACTAATGGCCAAACTTAAAAGTTGGGCATAGAATGAACATCGACGACTAGGTGTCACTAGATGCCATGGGTGATATTCTTGGGTCGACAGCATGTATTTTTTATGTAAAGAATGGAGGTCTATCAGGAAATGTTTGACCTCCAGTGTGTCTCTCATCATCAGGTTGAATATCACCTGTGACCCTGAGTTTTGTCTCAATCTCTGAGCCTGTGTCCCAATGCGCATACTATCCATCCTAAATTCTATGTGATATTAGTAATTTTCAATACTATTTAGGGCAGACAGGGTGGATAGTATGCACATTGGGACGCAGGGTGAGCTTGATGTTCACTTGAAATTTAAAGTTCACCAGATTTGAAAGTACTAAAACCATAAAGCACAAGCTCGGAATCTGCTAGAATTCCCAAGAGTAGGCCTACTTCACAAGCACACATGCACAGTTTTGATATAGTCCCCAATAAATCAACGGACAATACCACAATGCAACAGGATTTGCCATTAGGGACACAAATATTTACAGCAAATACTTTCCGGTCTATCTTCAAAATAGTTAATGTTTCACACAGTCAGTTCAAATATAGCAAACAAACAGAGCAAGAGGTCAGTCTGTGAATGATTTTCATTACTATCCATCTCTTTACCAGATATCTGCTCGCAGAGTGGAAATGTTACACTTTTAGACTTTGCACATAATCTGGGTCATGTTCCCAAACACAAAAATGACAATATGAAATAATTTTGGCACAACTGGATAAGATTATCATAACAGAACCTGTCCTGTAAAGTACTAAAAGAGCAAACTGACCATTAGTGTTCCACTCATAGATCTGAATAAACTTCATGCTTGACGTAAATTTCACACTACTGGCAACATCATGTCTATAGTGGTTTTTAAAGGAGTGAGATAGAGAAAGAGTGAAGAAGAAAGAGAAGAGACCACAGTCGGCACTTTACAGCACAGACTCCACACCATCCTTGTCGAGTGTCTCATGTGAGGCACTGTCTCCTTGGTTCTGGTGTGTGACGAGAGGGGAGGTCTCCTCTTCTGCTTTGACATTAGCCACCACCTCCACCTTCACCTCCTGCAGATCCTGCTCCTCTTGATGCTGTTCCTGTTCTCTCTGTTTCTTCATCTCTTGCTCATTGATGTGGTGAAGAATGCCAGCACCGAGTGCATCCCCCTCCACGTTCACAACAGTAGTGGTTCGGTCTCTGATCACATATCAGACACAGTTTGTTAACACAACAGATTACATAAGAGTTAAAAACTGTATGTATATATTGTATGCATATGTTTAATATTTTTGATTCTGATAAGAAGCTTTGGAAGGCTCTTATGATGCTTTACACAAAAATAGGCTGCAAAGATATCAGAATGATAAAAAAAGTTTTTCTTTTTTGTAATTATGTATACATAAAAATATTTATTTTATACTTGATACTATTACATATAAATACACCACTGTTCAGAAGTTTGGGTTCAGTAAGATTTTTTAAAGTTTGTTATTTAAGTCTCTTATACTTGCCAAGGCTGCATTTATTTAATCAAAAGTAAAAACAGTAATGTTTTGAAATATTATTACAGTTTTCATACAATTTTTTTGTTTTCTATTTTAATATATTTTAAAATATAATTTATTCCTGTGATGACCAAGATGATTATTCAGCAGTCATTACTCCAGTCTTAAGTGTCACAGGATCCTTCAGAATCATTCTAATATGCTGATTTGCTGCTCAAGAAACATTTCTTACATTTTCTTCCTGTCCAGTAAATTTGACACTGATATGGCAACTCAAAAACACAACACTGAGCTAATATTGATAAATGAGATTATATGAGATATATGCAATTAATCAGTATATCATATATCAATTTATTAATATTGAATATAAATGGTAGAAGCTGTCTTACACAATCCAGTCCACAGCCAACATGAGTGACAGGTCATGGGTGGGCAGACCTATGGCCTCCAGAATGATAGCGATGGTGATGATGCCTCCAGCTGGAATACCTGCTGCTCCCACACTGGAGGCAGTGGCTGTCACCCTTTGAATAAGCAAATAAGCAGTCATTTAGCAGATGCTTTTTCCTAAGTGATTAACGGTTCACTTATTACAGAAACAAATTCCCTGGAGTTAAGTGCCATGTTTCTAACAGCCAGAATGGTGATAGCTCATTTATCATCATCCAAACCTCCATCAGAGCCTCAGCTCTATATCGCTTGCTACACACTCAACAGTGTAACCTTGCACACTGGGACAGGCTCCAGAGAGTGAGTGTGTGTTGCTTGTAAATTTAGATCAAGCTTAGCATCCCTGCCTTGTTTAGATATAGAGCATGTTGCATGTAACCTGTATAGATACAGGAATGTTTCAGGGTATCTATCAATACTCCTGCTGATTGAAGAAAGGCCTCATAGCGATGTACACTCACAGGATTGTGAAGATCTGGCCTGCGTTGAGTTCAACGTTGTTGAGCTGGGCAATAAACACAGCCGCAACGCACTGGAAAATGGCTGCTCCGTCCATGTTGACAGTGGCTCCAATCGGTAAAATGAACCGACTGATTCGTTTGTCGACACCGTTGTTCTCCTCCACACACTTCATCATCGTAGGCAGTGTCGCTGAGCTGCACAGTCACAGAAAACAGACAGGGTATAAGTATGTAATGGGAAATTAGATGTAATAATGGTCATAGCCATTCTACGGGTGGAAAAAAAAACATTATAACTAAATTTTAATGACTTCAGGCCCAATCAGAGATATTTTTGTTTTATTTATATACTATAATAATATCTATCAGTTTTTTTATGTAGCTTTTATTTCTATATTTCTATATATAGTGATTTTGCTATGTGCTTTTGTGATTCTTATTAGTTTTTATTCTGATTTTTTCTTTTTTCTTTTTGGATTTCTATTAAGTTTTAATATATTTTTATTACAGTTTTACCAATTTTAGTACTTCAGCTTAAACTTATTTCGGTTAGACAACATTTCTAATTTTTCATTTAAGGTTTTAAATTTAAAACATTTTGTAATAGTTTTAGCTTTATTAAACAATAACAACACTGCTTTCAACTAGTCCAAAAGTGCTGAGACTGCAAATAAACCATCAAATTATGGAAAAGACGTTCATGAATCTTACTTTGTCAACCTGATTAAGGGCCCTTTGCCAACAAATCAAGGTTTTTGCATATCAGCAACACTACTAAAGATTTAGCAGGACTATAGTGATTCCAGGAAAAAAAGGAAACAAAGCTTTTTAGTCACATTCTGGGAGCCAAATTAACCTGCTTATAGGACTACAGAAATATATGAAATATAACAAAGTACCTGGAGCAGGTAGCAAAGGCAGTGGTGAAAGGTGTAATGAGGCCAGACAGGAAACTGAAGGGGTTTGCACGAGTGAACCCAAAGTAGATAAGAGGTAATACGATGCCACCATGGATGATGTGGCCCAGAATAGAGGCAAAAATGTACTTCCCCAGACTAGTGACCAGCAGAACCACATCTTCCATCTCCACAATCTTACTGCCAACCAAGAACATGATGCCAAAAGGCACATACCTGAAGGACAAAACAACAGAATGTATCATACATGATGTGCATGGTACAACTTAGGTTTTATAATGTATAAAATGATAAATGTTAATTATTATAGATAGATAGATAGATAGATAGATAGATTTGATCAAAGGTCTTTACTTACCACATGATCCAAGACACCAGTACCATGGTGGCTTCATTGAATGCATTGAAAAAGCGAATGAGCTCTTCTCCTTCTGCACCAAGCTTTCTCAAAGCAACTCCAAAAACCATAGCAAATAGAACAAGGCCCAGAATATTCATTCCATCTGCATCTGTTCCATAGGGAACCTGAAAACCACCAGAACATGTTTGTCTTTGGCTTACATAAGTGGACAATCAAATAATATTGCCATTCAGCATTTTTTTTTTTAATGTTTTCGTGGCAGCACACAGTTGGTCAAAGGTGAACAATGCAACAGCAACTAAATTAGAAGCTGACATTGTTTTAAGCAACAAAATGTGACATTAATGTGCTCTGATAAATGCTGATTTTGCTAATTAACCTATATTAACTATTGTTCCCACTCATATTCCCTGTCACTGAATTGGATATGATTGTGCATGGACAAGTGACTTTCAAAAGACGAAACATGATGAAGCTTGGCTCTCAGTTTGACTTTCCCTCAGTGGTGGTGGCAGTGTGGTGATGAAGATCTGACGGGACTGAGCTACCGTTCAACTGAATCCTGCCCTTGTTCTGGGCTTTATCGCACATCCAGGCATGGCTCATCACTTGGCACACAGTACTGGTTGTTCTGTAAGCCCTACTTATGCAATTATGGACCTCAAGCGTTCTGAGGGATTGCCCACATATTTGCCCATGCACCAGCAGATATGAGACATTTTAGCTGAGCCAGGATGTAATGAAGACCCAGTCATTTATACAAAGGCTAATCACATACAGTAGTACATAGTGTAGTTCAGATGCAATATGTTAACTTTTAATTTTTGCATAATTAGGACTGAATTTGAAAGGAAATGTTGATGGAATAGATTTAAACATATTAAATTGCAAGTGGTAGGACATAAACTTTCATATTCTGTGGCGATTTGCATGCTTGTGGGACAGGATTTAACTGATTGTACTAATATAATGATAGAAAAACAAATGTTCATTAGAAATAAAAAATAATTTAAAGTCTGCACACCCTGAGTCATTCTGCAAGCCCATTGCTGAGACTAGAATGCAGACACATGAGAGGCACATTGAAAAAGCCCTCTAGGAAAGGCTTGCCATCTCCAGCTGCTTGAGTGTTCAGTGGGACAGGAGCAGCAAAACCGGCTGCGTCAACCCTGGCCCTGTGCAAACAAAGAGCAAGCTCATTCAAGGCTGCCAAAGAGCCAACACTACTGAGTGGTCGGACATAAAACCAGCCAAGAGGCCCCAATTTGACTTGAGTTTTATTTTTTTAAGAAGCACAAAATTACTGGGTTAAACTGACATTTCAACAAGTGGCATGATGTGTGTGTTGACAATTGTGTATTTGACGGTGCATTCTTAACACAGGAAAAGGACCTAATGCTAAATAACACATAATTACATGTATTTTGTATTATTATAAAGTAATAATAAAATATTATTAGAAAATGAAGAGATTGTGTACCTTCTGGTAGTTGAGGGTTCCATTTGTTCCATTTTCAACAAGAATTGTCTTGTAATCAGTGACATACTGTGACAAAAGTAAGAGACAGAGAAGGACAACATCTTGAGCTACATGCAGTGCATCACAGAGCTATTCTGACCGATTTCAATCCATTCCAGTGTGCAGCTTCATGAACTGTGATGCATTTGATTATTTCTCTGCATTGAGCCTGTTTCTAGTGCCAAAATACTCACAAAAGCAGCATTTAAAGTTTAGCTGAAGAGGACTTTGAGACTGGTGTACACAGAGACAATGACAGTGATCCCCCACAGAACCCCTGTTCCTCAAAAACTCCAATTATATGAGCTGGAGCACTCAGTTTAGTTTCTGCGAATCCTTACTCTCTCAAAAGTAGGAATGGAATAGGTGAGGTAAGAAATAGAAATAAATGGTAAAAAATTTTTTTAGTGCTGTCAAGCGATTAATCGTGATTAATCGCATCCAAAATAAAAGTTTTTGTTTACATAGTATATGTGTATGTACTGTGTATATAAATTAAGTATTTATATTAAGTAACTAAGTATATATAAATACACACACATGCATGTATATATTTAAGAAAAATATGTTACGTTTATATATTAAATATATTTATATATAATATACATTTTATGAATATAAATATATACATGTAAATACATGTAAATATTTTCAAAATATATGCTGTATGTGTGTATTTATATATACATAATAAATATACACAGTACACACACATATATTATGTAAACAAAAACTTTTATTTTGGATGCGATTAATCGCGATTAATCGTTTGACAGCCTTAGTAAAAAAATTATCTTCTTTTTGGCGTAGTAAAAAACTACAAGATGGATGGCATGTTTTCATAGAAAAACTTGTTTTTACATATTAAAAATCGGCGCAGTGGAATGCAAAAATGTATTTGTGTGAAATTGCTCTAACGGTTCAGATGCTGTATCTATATAATGCGTCTTTAAGTGACGTGACATGTGGCCAAGTATGGTGACCCATACTAGGAATTAGTGCTCTGCATTTAACCCATCCAAAGTGCACACACAGCAGTGAACACACACACACCGTGAACACACACCCGGAGCAGTGGGCAGCCATTTTTTTGCTGCGGCGCCCGGGGAGCAGTTGGGGGTTCGGTGCCTTGCTCAAGGGCACCTCAGTCGTGGTATTGAAGGTGGGAGAGAGCGCTGTACATTCACTCCCCCCACCTACAATCCCTGCCGGTACGAGACTTGAACCCACAACCTTTGGGTTACGAGTCCGACTCTCTAACCATTAGGCCACGACTTCCCTTTACGACTTTAACTGAGATTAATTTACAGTGTTTGTAAAATCTGATGTTGCAGTGATAGCAAAATTAAAATCCATAAACATATGTCAGTTAAGACAACCTGGAATATATCTACAAGAATTAGTTCAGACCAGTCCGTTTGTAACAGGCTATTAAAATAATTCCCAGGCATTTCTGTATTAATCCTGTTAATCTCTGTCTCTTCTCTTTTAAAGCCTTTCTGGCCTCCATCCAGGTAAATGTCGATGGAAATCCCACTGGATAAAGAAACATCCCATCTGCACCTAATGACCCTGTTTCTCTTTCTAAATCTACTTTGGCCTTTGCAAAAACATCTTTTTTTACAAATTGATAACTGGGTGCCCGTTCGGTTTGTGTCAATGGGGTCGTCCACATGCTCCGGTCTAGGCACAGAAGTGTTATCTCCCACGCTGGCCACCGAACCTCCTGACCTCTCTTTGAGCAGAGCGTGCTCACTGTTGAGCAGTTGCCTGTGTGGTACAACCCAGTGAACCAAGCCAGGTTGCCAGGCACCAAGGAATGGAATCAGCTTGCTATGGTAACTGCCTGGTTGCTTAGTGGTGAGAGAGGATGGGAGGTATTTATTGAGCAGGGACAAAAATGGTTACTCCATTTTGTGACTCTTTCAATTAGAGATGAAGGAGCTGTTAACATGGAGCAAATGGTCTACAAATATTAATTCTGAACATATCTGTTTGTGTGAGTGTGTGTGTTTTAGTGACAGCTGGAGGAAAAAAGTAACTTACTGAGCGGAAAGCTGCGGCCACCAGGTTGGATGGAAACAGATTTCTGAAAAGGAAAAACAAGCAAGAAAGATAAACCAGTGATGTGTAAAAATGAGCTCTTATCATCACAGATGGACACCACTGATGTTTCTTTGCTAAATTCCCACCAGTTTGCAGCATGAGTGACCCATAAAGGAAGTTTTGCATTGATCCGTACAAATCAATAGTTGTATCTGCAAATCCATATCCCAAATCATTCACTTGGGCTACAGAATGGATTATTTTAAACTAAACTGAGTTGAGTTCTTATTCGTCATATGACCTGCGTTAAAAAGAGGATTAATCTAGTAACCCTGTGAACTATGAGGCAAAAAGAAATGTATTTTCTTCAGGTTCATGCAAGCCTAATATACAGTTGTTCTTCAAGTTTATTACATAATTGCACAGCAGATTTATATTCCAACAAGAAAAACTTTTTAACAGGTCTCAGGTTTCAAGATATGGGCAACTTTGTCCCACATAGATTGAACTAAAAAGTGTATTTTTTGTGATGTAATTTCAGATTGGTAAAAAAGAAGGATAGTGATTTTAAATTGATAGTAAACATGTTTGCTGGAATTTACAAAAAAAAAAATCTTCAAAAGTTATTTTCTTTTATGAAAAATCCAATTTTCAAATTTATGCTGCTGATTGACAAACTAGATATTTTTGGCTAATTTGGAGCTTGTTTTTTACTAGTCCATGGTGGTCTACCAGCCCTAACCAGTTTGATCCAGGTCTAGGTCGATCACAACCCCACCAGACGGTAGTCTGTTTTGGAGCAGCTAAAGACTATTAAGACTATTTGAAGAGTTCAGATGCAAAAGCCTCTAAGTATCTTCTGAAATGTTCTTATAAATTAAACATTTTTCTCAGGCTCCTATGTGTAGGTTTAGTAATTTCGCTTGAATGGCAATGCATATGTTCTTTTCTTTGCCATTAAAGTGAAATAACTGAACATAAACATAGGAGCCTGAGAAAAATATTCATTTTAGAAGAAAATTTCAGATGGCACTGCGATTTTTTACTATTAAAAAATCATGTAAAACCAGCCACCATCAGAAAAGTAACACAGAGGTAGCCATATGTAGCCTTATTTCTGTCCTAAATAGCACCGCAACAATTGGGCCGTTATGAAATATCCTGGCTTCTAACTGTTGTATATGACATGATGATGTATGCCAGGATAACTAATAATATATGATAATTAATTATTAAAATCCATCAGAACAGTTTTATAAAGTGTCACGCTATACCTTGACATGTTAAAACAGACTAACAAATTAAAAACAAAATGATTTTTGTTGACAGTTATTAATTGATTAGTAAGTTTAGAAGCTTATCAATCATATTTGCTCCGCTTTTGCTGAACTCACGCTGTGTGGGATAAAACTTTCTCTTGCAAGAAATATGAGCTATTTTTTCCCTGTCTCTGGTAATAATTAAATGCAAATCAATTTGTCATTTAAATGCCTAAAAAAGAAAAGAGGATGTAAAGAATGAATTTGTCACATGATCTGCGCTCACGTCTTCTGCATTCGTGAGTGTTGCACACACACAGCTAATCATGCCGGGAACTTGCAGGCGCTGCCATATAGTGGACTGCTGTATTTCTCACATTGAAAGATAGGCTATTGTTATTATTGTTATCATTTCCATTACCAAATAATACCTGGCAAGGTCTAAAAACGAATCTGCCGTCTCTTTGTTGGAGCTCAAGCCTTCCAGCCCTAAGTTGTTGGTGTTCAGCGCTCCTGCTCCCACGCCGGGTTTGATGATGAAGGCGAGAGCTACCCCGATAGATGAAGCGATCAGAGTGGTCACCAGAAAGTAAGACACGGCGATCCCTCCGAGCTTCCCCAGCGAGCGCGTGTCCAGACTCGCAGCGCCAGAGATCAAACTGCAAACCACTAAAGGAAGGATGATCATCTTGAGCATCCTCAGCAGCATCTCTCCGGGGAAGGCGAAGTAAGTCATTTGCGCTCGGGTTAGGTTCATATTCCGGACCATCATCCCGAGCCCAACGCCCACCAGAACCCCGGACACCGTCAAGATCACTAGGAGGTTTCTTTTGAAGAAGACCATTAACCGGTCTTTAAAGCTGTTCTTTTCTGATTTTATCGAGACCGCTGGTAACGGGCTTTTGTGGCCGGCGTGTCCATTGATTTCGCTCTTCTTCTCCTCCATGTTTTTCTCTACACGCTCAGTCTTTCCACACGTTTAAAAGCGGTACCAGGCTTTTCTCATCAGCCGCGTGCGCGCTTGGAATAGAGCAGACTGGAGAGCGCTTGTAAAATCCAGCCGGCACTTATAGACATGTGCTGCATCTACCAATTACGAGGAGGGGTCTTTTAAAGATGAGGATCCAGGACATGCGCACTCCTGGACCAAGATGAAATGATGCAACAAGGCAAAGGGTTGCTGATATCCATGCATATTATTATTATTATTATTATTTATCTATTTATGTTCATGTTTTATGAACAATGGCAAGCATATATATAATATATAATGTATAGATTACTGTACTAAAGAGAAAAATAAAATATATGTCTATAATATTATATTGTTATATTATATTGTTTGTATTTATATTTATATATCTATTGTCATTTATAATAATATATTAATAAAATAAGGCACAGTGTTAGCTTTTCATTGTTAAAGTCACATTATTCACATATATTCATGAAGGACACAAAATGATTATTTTTATTGAATGACCCCATTATTATTGCTGTATGTTATTGTTGTTTGTCATTTTTAGAGCAATTTTGGATTTATTATTATTGTTATTATTATTATTATTAACATTTGCAGTTTTTCAGCATTTGCAACATATTTTGTGAGGGTTATCATTTTCTTCCATTTCTGCGTTCTGTATTTTAATACAATACTCAAATGATATAACCCATAATTTTAGACTCCCACCTACATTTTGCCCCAAGTTAAATAACCAAAGAAGTGAAAATATCAGTTCTTTTTATCTGTCTGTAGTTGCTTTCCCCTGAACCTCAACTATTCTGTTCCAAAAATAACATTTCACAGCTGCCAAACCAGGAGCAGGAAGCTGAGTGTGCTCTCCAGGCGTTACTATAATACACTGAACTCCACTGTGAGGAGGCTTGGACAAAACAAGACTGTGAAGATTTCAGGCCCAAGATAGTTCCAAAATCTCTTCTGGTACACTGAAAAGAGTCTTAAGAAAGAGCTTGCATTAAAGGTATGGTATTGTTAAAAGCATTGTAAAAGTAATAATATGAGATAGAGGGTAAACAAATGTCTGACCTTATGTAAAATCTAACCACATCCTGCAGCTGTTGTCATGCTTAAGAAAGATGAGCTCTCTCCATATGACCCCCTCCTAATCTAGTTACAAATATGATATCTGTGCCAGATTTACCTTAAATGTATTTGATGGTTTACCTTGTAGAACAATTGGTTCAAATTTGACTTCCATTCCAAAATATGGCTTCTATATATGTAATTTGGGGATGTTTAAAGTAAACCTGCTTCTAAAGATATATTTTGTTTACTCATTAGTGCAGTAATCTGTACATTATAAGCAACATCTGTAGTGTAATGTGCTTTTTTGTCGTCTAATGTGTTTAAAACCAGAAATTAACAGAGGCAACTTTCGTATAAATGAGAAAGAGAGAAGCAGAATTTAATCGCCTAAAACTGTAATAATATTCTACAACCACCAGATGGCATTCTTTTGTCTTGTAAAGTCCTTTCTCTGTTTGAGAAAAATACTGGGTGTGATTGTAAATCCTCAGGCACTACTGATCATTACTTATTCGACATATAAGCACAAAATCTTGTAATATTATGTCAATGTACTGCAAAAATATACGTTACTTTTGTTCTTCAGCCTTTTATTCTTGTAAAAGTAATGTTAATAATTAATGGTGATTTGCTTCATTATGGTGATTTATGAAGTCACTTCTCTCAATGAGAATTATGACAACATTACACGTACATTATACACTTTATATTGTCATAAATATTGTTATTTTTAAGAGACCTACAATCTAATAGGGAGGTTATGGTAAGCAGACAATGACCAGTCTGTTAGGACAGCAAGCTTTACCCTGAACGCCTGAAATCAAATGTCAGACTCCAAGATTAATGACTGTTTGCACTTATTCCATCAGACCACGCACCATCAGCTGTGTCACACACACACACACACACACACACACTTTACACACAGTGTAGGTAGACTTTCTTGGCCCTTTGTCCCATTTAGACAAACATTAGTGTAAACACTCAGTATTCTCCTTTGCTGGTGAACTCACCGAAGAAAAAGCATGTGAGAGAAAACATATTTCCCACTTTCCCTGATTTTTTCTTTTTAGTTAATGCCTATTTTCCGCAGTGGCAGGCTTTTTTGAACACTCCATTTCCTGTTATGCAGTAGAGATTGAATTTGTAACAAAAAAGATTGAGCCAAGCTGTCGGTGGGCATCTTGCCAGAGCATGCTGCCTTTTCTCAGTTCCGCCACTTGATGAACTCAAACCTGGCAATCTGAAATTTACCACTGACACTTCAAGTAGATATTACAGCGACACATAGCAAAATATATAAGGATTATATATTTTAAATATACATTTTAAAGTATAGATATGTTTCTCGTGTATAATTTGTCAATGTGAAATGGTTTTAGACTGATTTTTGAGCTCACATATTGCTCCGTCACTTTTTCATCGTGCTGTAAACACCAAATTACTAGTCTGTTAGGTTCTTTAAATAACTTGACGAACGGCAGCCTGTTCTGCATTTTGGTTGGCTGATTCTACCAGAGGGGGCGGGGCGTATGAACTGGGACTCCGCCTTGTCTCACGAACAAACTATCGTTAAAATCCAATGTCTTGCAACTGCGACTACGAGGAGAGTCACCGAAGGCAACCTGGCTACTACTTTTGGGGACACTTTGAAGTCTGACTCTCATATGTGCAACTGTTTACTCTTTTCTCAGGCTGATGAGGCACGGGGCGCTCAAAAAGTGCCATGTGAATTCATGTTGACTAGCAAGGCAAGGCATGCAGAATGCACTGATACAATGTAAACGCATTCGAGAATAAATCCGCTGAGATTTACACTCATTTAACGGGATCGTACAAGTCCTTCAGAAGGGTGAGTGGACGTTCCTACTGAATTATCAACATAAAGTTCTGTGTTTTGACAGGTCAGACTTGATGTGGGTCTCTCCTGCAAGCGTGTATTGACCCCAGCAGTAACCTGTGTGCATACAGTAGCCTACACACGTCTACAAACCTGGCATATCTGTAAACACAGCATGCCAGTAGAAGCCCACCACTGCCGTTTTCTGGATGCAAAATAGTTGTTTTAAACGAGGAACGCCACATGACATACTTATAATTGCTGCGTGTTCATAGCTTTCTGTAATCGACCCTAGTAAGCAATATTTTTTTGTGATTTGGTTTTATTATATAACTGTTTTCTGAGGCCGTTGACTTGACAGTGATCTCCTGTATCGCGTACAGATTTTTTGTACAGTAGCCATGCTAGATTAGTATCACTAAACGACTGAAGAGTCTTCTTTTATCAGTGTTTTCAGAGTTTTTCTTCTTCTGATAAACAGGCTTCAATATAGAAATATGTTGTAGAAGGGTTTTCAAACAACTTTTCATTTACCTGAAAAAATGTTTACATTACTAATTTTAGTAAAATTTCAGGAAAAATGTAAACTTTAGACTAAGCAGGTTTCTGTTGGTCAAAGCAGTGAATTCACATGACCAATTTGAACATGAGTGAAATTTGTTCCAAAGAAAAATGTTGATTGCGTAAAATGCACCTCAATCGATTACAACTAGAAAGTAATTTAATGAAAAGTCTTTTAAAGTTGTGATTAAATGGAAGCAGTGAATTTAAAAGAATTGTGACATATATTCGAGTGTAATGGGTTATTGAAAAGAAAAAAAATGTAGGGCAAGGACTTGGATCAGTTCACTGCTTGTTGATTGGACCTTGAGATGTGGACGGGGTTTAAGTGGACTTAATGATTGGAGAAGTCCTGCATAGGTCACCCAGAGAAAAGTCTGTTTCACAAGAAGATAGAGTTATGATATTTTGATTGAAAAATAACATATGCATGAGTTAATCTTTTACAGTAATATTAATATGCATTAAGAAAATAATTTTATTGCACACCAACTTTAAAAAGTTGACCTTCTTGAAAATAATTATTACACTGCTAAAAAAAAGTATATGTTACATGCATGAAACTTGAACTGCCTTGAATAACTGCCTTGTACTGTACATTTCTCAAACATTTATTTTCTAGTTAGATAATAGAAATCTAATAGGACGCCTGGAAGTGAACATGTAGACATCAGCATGGGGTCAAATGGGACATACCGATAAGGAAGCCCCACTAGTTTGTGTTTCCTGCCTATCTGAAATCAAGTGGTTAAAGGGATACTCCACTCCAAAATGAAAAATTTGTCATTAATCACTTACCCTCACGTCGTTCCAAACCCGTAAAAGCTTTGTTCCTCTTCGGAACACAATTTAAGATATTTTGGATGAAAACCGGGAGCCAGTCGCTTCATAACATTACGGTTGAACCACTGATGGCGGATGGACTATTCAGACGATGTCTTTCATACTTTTCTGGACCTTGACAGTGTAATTTACTTGGCAGTCAATCGGACAGTCACAAGCCTCCCGGTTTCATCCAAAATATCTTAAATTGTGTTCCGAAGACGAACAAAGCTTTTAGAGGTTTGGAATGACATGGGGGTGAGTGATTAATGACAAAATTTTCATTTTGGGGTGGAGTATCCCTTTAAGGCAAGAGTTTGGGAATGGCGGATTAGAGACGCATCTAATTTAGTTGATAATCCAGATTAGGGTGTGTGCTGCTGTGTACAGTGCTCTGTTCTGTTGGGTCAGAGAGCTCAGAGTTCAGACTCGTCACCTCATTAGAGGTCACTGTTGACTAGGGCTGCACGATAAATCGCATGCGATATTTAATGCGCATCTTGTCAGAAAGCCGGTTCTGTAATCAGCGGTAAATCTCCATCACGTGCGTGCTTTCACATTGAGCAGCATTAACTACACAGAGCCGTTGTTCACTGACGAGCTGCGCTAAACCACGTTCATATTCGCGCGATTTTTGGCGCTGCTCGTCAGTGAACAACGGCTCTGTGTAGTTAATGCTGCTCAATGTGAAAGCACGCACGTGATGGAGATTTACCGC
>NW_015552625.1:1347878-1374386 GCF_001515605.1 Sinocyclocheilus anshuiensis | reverse complement strand
TGCGTGCTTTCACATTGAGCAGCATTAACTACACAGAGCCGTTGTTCACTGACGAGCTGCGCTAAACCACGTTCATATTCGCGCGATTTTTGGCGCTGCTCGTCAGTGAACAACGGCTCTGTGTAGTTAATGCTGCTCAATGTGAAAGCACGCAGGTGATGGAGATTTACCGCTGATTAAAGAATGGCTTTACTGATAAGATGCGCATTAAATATCGCATGCGATTTATCGTGCAGCCCTACTGTTGACCAATTAATACACTCTCCAGCCAGCCTGTTACGTTCTAATAATATGTATGGTGTCAGAATTTAAAGTTACATTTTTTACACAGTATTTTACTCTAAAAACATATGACTAAACAAGACATTTTGTTGCTTGCTTTTTCCGATAGGTTTACAATGGCAAGCTTTTAAACTTTAAAAGGATGCAAAAGTGACTTTGGTTGTTGAATACAGTTGTCACTCCCACAAATAACCTAACTCTGTGTTTACAGAGTGGGATTAAGCACTCAGAAGAGAAGTTACAACTGTATTTAGCTGCAGTGTGTAGCCTGCATGGATAATGACAGTGTCCTGCATGGATATGACATTTACCAGTTAGGAGCCAGTCTTAATTACATAGTCTGTTTTGTGTTCCTTTAACATGTGCTTAGGTCCAGCCTCTGTCTTTAGTAGACTTCTCATGGAAGACTTAAATCCATAATATAGCCATAGTTACATTTTCTGCCAGTCTATAATGTTTTAATGTGCTCTAAATTATGAGTCCAGTGTTACTGAATTGCTCAAATGCATTTGCATTGAATTCTGTGTAAATGAACTGCCAGTGCCTGGGGCAGTGACCTGCTTTTCATTATAATGTGCGGGAAGCACATTCACTGTATTGAACTCTGAAGCGTCAAGCACGTTGACGTCCTGGGGATTTTGAATGCTAAACCTCTAGGGAGATGTGTCAAAACTCCCCTTAAGAACTTTATAACCTGTGGCCTGCATTTTCATGTATTGCTGTTTTGTATTGCTATAATATGTTATAAACCGTTAATGTCATCACAGTTTGATCAGGACCAGACATGTCATTTCTTGATTAGTTTGTTTTCCTGCAGTTGGTCCAGGTATTTTTCATGTGTATTTTGTGTTGATTTTCAAGATGCTTCTGATTGGCTAAAAAAAAAGCACATTGGAAACAGACATTTTGTTTATAAGATTCCAAAAACAACTTTCATAGCACAAGAAAAATCTAGATAAATATTTTTTATACCTTCACAATTTCATTATCATTCCCCCCAGAAATTTTTACCTAGGCTCAAAATGTGCTTCTACTTAAATTGTACATACAATAAATGTATACATACAACATGAACACCATCTACTTTTATTCTTTTTTACTCAAATTATGGTTACAGGGGTATATTATCGATTAATAAAGACTTGCACAATACTATGTTATTATGACATCAAAACACTTCACTAAACACTTGTAAACTAATATATGTTGAGATTTGCATCAGATAATCAGCTTCATATGTATGGTTTTCTGATGTAGTAAACTTGGTACGGATCTGAGAGCAAAAGACTATAAAGAAGCTCAGAACCAAGCAAAAATAACAAGCTATAGCTTCAACAAATGTATTATCTCATGTTTGATTTTGTTAACACTATTGCTTAAGTTTGGGGTACGTACAGTGGTGTGAAAAAGTGTTGGCCCCCTTCCTGATTTCTCCTTAATAATAAAAACCTTCATTTAAAAACTGCATGTTGTGTTTACTTGTGTTATCTTTGACTAATATTTAAATTTGTTTGATGATCTGAAATATTAAAGTGTGACAAACATGCAAAAAAATAAGAAATCAGGAAGGGGGCCAACACTTTTTCACACCACTGTATATTTTTAAATGCGATGGGGAATTAACCTTTTAGCACCACTCACATATTTCATTTCCAAACTGGCGTAATATTACGTACAAAAATCAACGTAATAAAACATTGCCAGATTCATGTTCATCTGTTTCAGATCAAACTTAACGTGGTTTTAGCACCACTTACTGGACATTTCACTTTGAAGGTGTTGCAAAATGTGCAAGAACCAGTCATTCATTTAGAAGAAAAGGAGCCAGGGTTGAGAAATGTGGTTGATCCTCTCATCCTCAAAGTCAGACTGCTGATACAAGTGGCTCTGTTCAAGTTTATTTCAGCAATTTTCTTTGAATAAGTCAAGTAAGATCCAGTCATTTATACTTTATTAGGCTTTTAGCCATTTGAAAGAATATGCAAATAGTGACACATACAAGTAGCACTTGAGAACTATACTGCTTTTAATTGTAATACCATTCTAAGAGAGTGCTGATATTGAGTCAGTGTTCTCAAGTATTTACTCTCAAATGACCTGCAGTAGCAGTGGCAGCGAAGGCCCCAGCAGGTCGGGGAGCTTTGTAGAGATCGGGTGTCTCTGGAACAGCAGCAATGCCAGAGTTAGCCGGCTGTCTCTCTGACACACACGCACACACATATCGAGAGAGAGAGAGAGGCCTCTCTCCTGCAGCCAGTTGTACTGCAGCATTGATATTACATACACCCACCTTTAAAGAAGAAGGAGGCCTGAGAGAACGAGCCGGAGAGGGGCCTTGGAAAAGCATAGCTCAGAGGTGATTCTCCATGGCTCAACAAAACATGCTAAGCGTCTGCACACACCATGACAATGCATGAAGCTTCACATGCTCTCCAATCCTAAATTCATTCTCCACTTTATATATGCTGAAAATTCACTGTTCTGCCCTTGTGGATTTAATATGACACAAAGCTGTATATTCATCTAGCCTGACATGGAAATATTGAATATTTATGTGATTATTTTTATTTTTTAGACTTGGATTTTCTGGTCAGAATGTTTTTTGGAGGTAGTTTATGTACATTGTTGCTTGTTGATTACTTGCAGTCGATTAATATTTAACCTTTTTATAGTTGTATTGATCTAGGACCTTTTATATTTGACACCAAAACTTGTACTTCCGCCTTATTTATATTGAGCTAGCTAAAATATTCAAACTGTAGATGTGAGCATTTTTTTGACATTGTACTTCCCCTTACGAATTTACCATAGCTATTCAGTTGTTTAACTGGCATATGTGATAATTAATGGATCCTGATTATCTGAACTCTGAAAGCAAATGCCATAGTTGTAATAAAAATACAAAAAAACGTCCTCATTCCCATGACTGATTATTGAATATGAATCTAGCCATATTTCCACAGTAAATGGCACTTTTTTTCTGTTGTCACTGGGGTTTAGAATGTTGACATTTTTCTGATTTCTTTCATAGTGTTTTAAAGTATAATATTCTTAAAGTATAAAGTTCAATTCAATGGTTCACACAAGTAATCTGCTTTATGTTATTCAGTCATACATATTGTGGTTCAGTTAGCAACCACAGTTAAAAAACACAGATTGCATCAGATATTATTCAATTCCATAAAATCACTTGCAAAAAATGCAGGAAAACCCCTGATAAAGAATCTCAGTCTCTCTTGCTCTGTTTCTCTGGCATATTTTCAATGCAGCCTTTCTTCCCTCCTCTAGCATGAGAAACATTTCTGCTGCATGCATAAGTTGTGCATGAGTAGAATTTTCCCTCTCTCCTTGTATAAAATATTCTTGGTTGTCATGAGATGTTTGAATATTGTGGGTGTAAAATGGCAAATCAATAAACATTTCTGAATCCATTAATACATTGTCTGTAGGCACCTCTTTAAGTTGGACAGAGACTAGGAGTTAGTGTGTGAATGGTTTCATACAGTATGTTTGTACATTTGTCAGTCTTTTGCCGTAAATGTGTGTTATCATCATAAGCTCATTTAGAACGTAGCTCTGAAATTGTTCTATATCAATTTTTTCTTTTAAGGAAAAATAAATATAGCTGTATAATCAGTAGTATTTTATAATTTAATAATATTGTGGTGTAGTGTGTTTTTTCCCCCCCTGAGGGTTGCTTTGATACGCTCCTGTGTGTATTGCAGAAAACGGGAATTCTGATGACTAAGCACTGAAGCACACATCTTCTGCTGGACATACAAGATCTCTCTGACATGCAGTGAACATGTCTTAAAGGGACAGTTCACCCTGAAATAAACATGCTGTCATCATTTACTTACCCACATGTCATTTTTTATTTCTTCTTTGAACACTAAAATTAAAAATGTGGTTGCACTGTCTATATACAGTCAACAGTGGCTGTTGCTTTTGAAAAAAGGATGAATTAAAGCAGTCCATTAAAGGAGTCCATATGACTTGTGTGCCATATTCTAAATCTTCTAAAATCATGTAGTTTTGGGTGATAAAATCATTGTGATTTGTGAAAAAAAAAAAAATCATACTCGTTGCTATTTCTCTCATGAACTGTAATGAATGTGCCAGTGAATAATGACTCAATACTGTTCAAAAGTTTGGGGTCAGTAAGTTTATTTATTTATTTTTTTTGATATATTCAGCAAGGATTTCAGTTTTCCATTCAATCCTGAAAAAATATATCACAGTTTCCACAAAATCATGAAACTATTTTTAGAAAAGGTAATAATTAAAAATATTTCTCAATCAGTAAATCAGCATTAAAATGATTTCTGAAGGAACACGTGACACTGAAGCTGGAATAATGGCTGCTGAAAATTTTACATTTGACTATAGAGAACAATTGTATATTTTAAATTGTATATTTTTAAATATATATATATATATATATATATATATATATATATATATATTCTATTGTATTAAATTGTATTTCACAATATTACTGTTTCTACAGTATGTTCAATCAAATAAATGCAGACTTGGTGAGTATAACTTTTTTCAAAAACATAAAAAAAAATTTGGTGTCTCTGGGATCTTATCAGACAGGCAGCAGGACACTGAGTACAGTAAGAAAGCTCAAACCTCAATCTCTCTCACAACAAGTTACAAACCTCAGCTTATTATTTTCTGCCACCAACACCAGATTTGTCTTGATGTGCAACTTTAGTTTCAATTTATACCATGTTTTCACAAGGTGTCATTACTTTGCACGCTTGGTACCTTATCAGAGTACTTAAATAATAAACCTCTTGTCATTCCACAGTCGCTCTGGTGCCTGTAGTCGTGATTGTGTTTAAACCAGTGGGGTAATTATCAGCTGATTAACTGCTGTGGGCTTATTGCACAGTGTGCACCATGTGTTAACATCTGAGCCCCATGTTGTAGTCAAAGATGAAGAACCGGCGCTGGTTTGGTGCCCTGTGTCATAAATGTATGCCAAGACCGCACAACAGAGGCTTTAGTGAGGCTCTGAGCTGCAGGAATAAAGGGTGCATTCTCACATGCCTGGCCCTCTCGTCCAGCCTCATTATGTCTGTGGAGTGGAGCAAAGTCGACTCGACTCTTATTATAAAACTGTCTATTATTACACCACATTGAGCCAACTTCTCTTCTCCCGCCGCCAGAAGCTGTAAAATAACTATCTTGCACAAAAAGGCCTCTTAGTTAACATAGAAACAATGGAGCTGACGTGTTGAAGCAAGTTCACTCTTTTAAGGAGTGGTCTTTCGAAACGTTTTGATGGCCTGACAGCCTATTTTTTAAAAATTGATAAAGTGTATTGAAAGTTTGTTGAACAGCACTGATACGGATACATTTTGATTAAAAAAATAGTCAAAAGTTATAGACTAAGGATCTTCAACAGGTAGTCTTCCAAGTATTTGGTCTCTAATATTTGTGAAAAAATTGTATTTATAACATTTTTTTGTGTATAAATTTTTTTTTTTTCTGTTGTCTGTAAAACTGCTTTGGAACAATGAGTATTTAACATTTTTAATTTAATTTAATTTATTGTTTTAAAGGGGAAAAAATAATACAAAAGTCAAAAGTGAATTTTAATTTAAAAAAATCCATCAAAATTCAATTAATTATTTTATTTTCATTACAAGTTAAAATTAAAGTTCAGCAAAATGTTTTGTCACACCTACACAAAAAATTTTTAATATATTAAATATTTAAATTGTGATGTTTAAGTATAAGAAAGTATAAATACATTGATGTGGCATTTTTTTCATATACTATAGGTAAGGTTTAACATGCATTCACCGTTTCATCAAACAGATGCTCGATATCTAAACCGACTCGTTCACCTAGCATGTCAGGGTCAAAATCATGGCTGAGTGTGAGAAAAGGCTGTGGGCACTGTGTGCCATATGAGATTCACGCCCTCCTGCTCGTGGTGATTGGGTGGGTTGTCAGTGTTGTGACCTGGTGTTTGACAGGCACTGCTCCTCCCTATTGTCAGCTGGCTGGCTGGCTGTTGGGAAACTTAAAGCACTGTTATGAGACACTTATTGCATTTCTCTTTAATCCTCCTCATTATGGTGTCCAACATAAAGTTTGGAAGAGATAGAAAGCAGCTTGCTTAAGTTTATCGTGCAGAAAGAGACAACACCAGCCTCTTTATGTCAGTCTTTGTCTTTTTACAAACCTGCATTGGGGTTCAAAAGTCAACGATTACATTGAAAATCTGGGATTCAGAGATTAATTTAAACCTGGAAATTAACCAAAAATTGTATTGCATGGATTAGGGGTGTGCATATATATATAATGTAATATGCAATACGTGTGAGCTGATCGTTATTGTGTTTTCAATCACTATGCACAAAACAAAACAAAAATACACCGAAAATTTGAGATACTCGGGGCATAAAACTACCCTGTATAAGTTCTTGTTTTTTGTGTGTATATCATATGATAAACAATATCACAGGAGTAAGAGTGCTGCTTTTTCCCATAAGTCATTGTGATTATAAATGTAATATTGATTGACAACAGTTTAATAAACAATAAGTTCATATTAATTAACTTACATTTTAGACACAATAGTGTCATTATTGTCTGTTTTCACTCTGTTTCGCATTTGAAATATGGTAGATATTATACAGATAGCTGCTGTGTCCAAAATAAAAAAATTCCTTACTATACAGTAGGATAAAAACATAGTAGTATGTCCAAAACGATAGTATTCGAAAAACGAAGGCAAAGAGTACCTGGATGACCTACTACTTCCGGCGGGATTCTGAATTGCGCATTCGATGGTCTCTTTACTGTCCCATCGGAGAGGATTTGTGAATGGCAATAAAGCAACACAACTGACACTGGTTGGTCACATGACAGTAACAACATGGCGGCTGTAGTATGTCTGAATTTCATCCGCATTCATATTTTATAGAACATACTTTTTAACGGTCGTAAAATTCTTTAAAATACAAATGTACTACATACTGTGATGTAGTGCACACCACATCACTTGCTTCTTTCCTGAATGAATTAGCCATTTGAAGAAATTATTTGAATGAATGACTCAGTGACTCATTACAGCTGTGTCTTGGTGCCACCTACTGGCGTATTATTTCTATTATTTTTTCCTTTCTTTTTTAAAAATCATTAGATATTTCAACATTGGGATATAATGTTTTTGTCAATATCAAACACCCTGCTATGGATACACGATATATTGGTATCAGTCAATATATAAACATTTTTTTTTACATTTATTATACTAATATTGGCCCAATATTGTCCCCTTTCTTATTTGTGTCTGGCCTCCCTCTCACTGTATCTTGTGACTAGTAATATGTCTGCCTTAGACTGGGCAAGAAGCATTTAACATACTTTCAGTGTTTCGACCCAATGTTATATTTACCATGCCAGTTAAAATAATGTCTTGTCTCACTGCTCCCAATGTTTACATTTAGCCTGGGCCTATACGCATTTGCTGAATATATGTGATTTTTGCTGCCATTGTTGGGATGTAGTCTGTGTAAAAGTTTATATTATTTTAGCCTCAAATATTCCGACTGCCTTTCCCAAATTTATGTTGACAGATTAGACTTGTGACAATGTGTTTACCTTAGTAAGTTCCTCAGCAAGTGAAACACAACAACAACAACAAAAATGACAAGTTGGTATGGAGCTTTAGTTTGATTTGTTTACTTATTGGTTTGTTTCAGCAGAACACGAGTTGTCTACTGTTCATACTACTGTTCTGGCTAGCCTCCTAATCGCTCTTAGTGCAGAATATATATTTTGCCAAGTGAATGTGGACAAAGGACTTGGTGTTTGTGTGTGAGGATGGTGGGAGGGGTGAGGGTATGAGGACAGGTGTGTGTGTGTGTGTGTGTGTGTGAGCAGGGGCAGAGCGAACAGTTTGCAGGGGTGTGTGTGTGTGTGTGTGTGTGTGTGTGTGTGTGTGTGAGCAGGGGCAGAGCGAACAGTTTGTAATGTGGTAGTGGTGCTGGAGAGGATGGGAGGAGATGGAAAGGGCTGAAGGGGAGGGATGTGCTTTTGTTTTGTTCTGTGTTGCTGAGCAATAGGGTCTAAAGCATTGGGAACAGCTGTGATGGCCAAAGCTTTTCTCTTTCACTCTGCCGGAGAAGCCCTGAGGCACATACACAGATACAGCAGCCTAATGTGTGTGTGTGTGTGTGTGTGTGTGTGAACCAGGAGAGGGAAAAAGAGAGGGAAAAGGAGGCTGATATTAACCGAAAGAGGCATTAGTGCCCTTATGAAGGTGAGGTAATCACTGTGTAAGTGAGTGCAATTAGTACAAAGAAAAAGTGACTGCTGAAGCAAATTAGTTCAGATGGCTTTGTGTTGAAGAGGATCCTGGGAAATGTAGTCACGCAAAAAGGGAATGAGATGTAGAGAGTTACAGGCATGGATATACCATGGATAGTGACAGTAAGAATTGTATTTTTTTTTTTTGGAAAGAAATTAATACAATAATTGATCAAGGATGCACAAAATAGTTTGAAAGTGACAGTAAAACATTTATGTTACATTTACTGTAATTATATATTAATGTTCTTTTGAACTGTCTATTCATCAAATAATACTTAAAAAAATGTATGATGGTTTCCACAAAAATATATAGCAGCAACTGTTTTCAACACTGACAATAATAAGAAAAATAGTTTCATTAGCATTAAATCAACATATTAACCTATATAGTAATGGGTGCTGAGAATTCTACTTTGCATCACAGAAATAAATTACATTTCAGAATATATTAAAATAGAAATATATTGTAAAATTGTAATAAAATTACACAATATTACCATTTATGCAGTATCTGTTAATCATTTATTTAATAAATTATTAATATTTATTAAAATGTGAGTTTTATCATTTTGTAAAACTTTTTGAGTTTTTCAAAATTTGCATTTAAACTGTAAAGTTGTTTAAAATTAGTTTTTACAGTCATTTTACAGTTTAGGATGTTACCATTAGACACTGGTGTTATTTTAAAAGAACATTCCTACAAACAACATGTTCTATTTTAATATCAGAATTCTCGATTTCAGGTGCCAATAGCCTCGTGGGCAGCGAGTGCACTGCTATATAGCACTGTTGTGCTTCGGGCGTCTCGAGTTTGGGTCCTGGCTCTTTCCCGATCCCATCCCCCCTCTCTCACAATAAAGGCAAAAACGCCAAAAATCTTCAAAAAAATAAAAATAAACCAAGCGTTGATTGATTGACCGTTTTAGAAGAAAAAAACAAGCTTAATGCATTTGATACCTGTTTTACTTTGTGCATAACTTACATCTTTCGGGTGTATCCTTATCTTAAATATTATAAAGCCATGGCAGTATTTTTCATTTTGCATAAAGAATTGTCCTGACACTAAGTTAGTCTTTGTTAAACTTCACAGACTTCACTGAACGAGTGCACGTTCAACAGAGGGAGCGCAATAGATTAGGAGCTCAGTAATTCTGACTAAAATGTACATTTTGCTAAAATGTTCAGCACGAGATTCATAGTGACCTTAATGTTGTGCTTGTGTTGTAGAGTTGTGAGTCTGGATCTTAGTTATTGGAGCAGCAAACTCTCTCCATAGGGGTCTTCCTCCATCCATTGTAAACAGACTCCTCATACACAACCACCGCAAAGATCACTCCACTGTGCTTCTCGAACAACCACACTGACCGGGCTGAACAATGTACCCATAAATGGCCTGGCTCAAGGGAGTCTGGACTTCAAATATGTAATTATTGTCTCATTTTTCTGTTTTACAGGACATAAATTGGGTCATCAAACTCTGAATTTGGCTAATATTGATACTGGTATGAAAACATCGCACTGTGATCAGTGATTATTGGTGTAGCTCTTATTCCAAGTGACATCTCAGCAGTGGCTTCGGTCCAGGGTCGTCCAATCATTTCATTACCCACAATCCTAAGCACTCTGGTGCCCTTCATTTTTCTGTGTTTGATGTTCTTAGTGACATCTGTGGCTTCATTCTCTTCAACAGGTCATTTCAGAGGGAGCAGACATGGCAACAAATGCTGTAGTGTTTTCAGCAAGTAAACAGAAACTAAAATAACTGAAGCAGTGGACCACAAAATACCAAAATTAAATAGGGGAAAAAAAGAAGATCATGGAAATTGGGATTTAAGACATTCTTTAGGAGTCCACAATTTTGAAAACAGAAGAGACGTGTTGAATACAGAGGTGCTGGCATGCAGAAGCCCTAAATACCAAAAATTATTTGTAAATGATAGTTGTTTTTCATCAAGACATTCGATCTTTTTCATTTGAAACCTGCTGTTTTTCGCTTCTTCTTCTTCTTCTTCTTCTGTCATGTCTTTTAGTTTGAAGCCATGTTGGTGAAAACAGGTTTTTTTATGACTCAGACCATCTTCAGCTGTGACTAATATTCATAAATTCATGCTTATTTAAATCAGTGATGCTGTCCGTACCACTGATCAAACAACTGTACCCTATCAAACAACTGCTTGATGTGAGAAAGACAAATATCCTATATGTTTAGAGAAAACTGTTTCAAGGTTTGCAGACAGTGCAATGTCCAACGCTGGAATGTTTATTGAATTAGTCAGCCGGAGAAAAAAAGGCAACTCATGATAGGAGAATGTTTGCCGTCAAGTGTGACCACTGTAGAAACGTACCTGTTTTCTGCAATTACCGTCTCTCCCAACATGGGTTTGGTACTGTTACATTAGTCGTGAGTCTATGAATAGCACAATAGGAATGCAATAATTCATTGGGCATTAAGTGCACAGACACACACCAGAAAGACTTGCTTAGTTTTCGTGCTCGCCCATGTAATTATGTTTTCATTTAAACACATTATTTACAGACATTATGGAAAATTACTCACAAGCACATGTGATAAAGTTTTGATGGAGCCAGTGGACACACTCACAGATACACTCAGAGAACGTGCCAGTGACAAATAAGAGTGTACAACAACATTAAAAAATAGAAATGCACTTGTCATGTGGACTAAGAAAAGTTTAAATGTAATGATATGAAATGTAGTATTTGATGTGGTGTGGAAATCTCAAGTAAAAAGTATTTTCCTTACACCTTGAATACTATACATGTGAGTATAATCTTAAACTTTATTGTCAATAACACTTTCAAATATATATTTCACGGTATTTTTTTAAACAAATACAATGAATTACCACATGATGTTTTACAACTTTGCCTTGTCATTAAAAAGGTCAAATTATTTTATATTTTAGGAGACCTTTTGACTCTAACAAGGGTCTTCTACTGATATCTTTCCTGTTTTATGTTTTCCCCCCCTTAATTTTCTAAGATATAATAATACAAGATTATGCTTAATTTGGTTTTCTTGTCAAGAAAAGTCTTTTTTGGTCCCACTTTATATTAAATGGCCTTACTATATACTTACATTTAAATTAATCATTTGGTACAGTGCACTTATTGTGTATTTGTATGTTTTTACATTGTACTTATATTTTTAAAAATACCTGCATGTAATTACATCTGTAATTAATCTCTGTTATTACATTTATAATTACACTGTTGATCCATTCCTTACACCTCAACCAACCCTTAAAAATAGCTATACCACCGATCCTGTCCCGTATCCCACCTCAGTAGCAGCAAAAGTGTTTTGCAATATAATATGAAGACAATAAGTACATTGTACTTATTTTTTTATGTAATTGCATAGTAGTTAAGGCAACATAATATAAAGTGGGACCCTTTTTCCACTTAATTATAATAGCAGCAGAGTTGTATCACACTGGCGTTTTAGACCTTATGCCAAAATTAATTTGTATTTATTCAACTGAAAATTATAGTCATTCAAGTCATTGCATGAGTTACAAAATTTTAAATAAATTAATAGATGCGGATAAAAAAAAAAAAAGAGTGTCGTGTCATTGACCTTTTTCCTTCATATTCACGTTGAATTATTATCTCTTTATCCTCCCACAGAGAATTTCCTTTTAGTCGTGGCACCAACCTTTAATGAAATATCTTCCTTTTCCTGCCGGATTTTATTGAATATGTTCTGTGCCAAAACGTCATGCCATTAACGTAAAACCTTTCCGCTCGTTCTGGGTCTTTGTGTCCACTCAAAAATTTGGCTCCCAATAAACACATCTTGAGCGTTTTGAAGTTCTCCAGCCCCAGCCAGGAGAGTCACAGAATGAAAGAGAAAAACAGCATGATGTATGGTGTCCTGTCATATATGGAGTCCACTTCCAAAACCACAACCATCACTGCATTGGTTTTAATCCAGCCAGGGTGTGTAAGTGTATTTATGTGAGCGTATGTTCATGCGAGACGTGCAAACCTACGAATGTCTGGAGGAGGGTTGGAAAACGTTGTGTTATATCAATATTGTTCTGCATAATCACCATGGAAATGGGATAAAACACAAGTGTGTACACAAAGTTCAGCGTTCTTTCAATTTTTTTTTCTTAAAGCACAGCACGCCTCATAGCATAATACACAGCGCCTTAGGGAGAGCAGTGATGGATGACTTACAATAACCCTTTTTCATTTATCT
Organism: Sinocyclocheilus anshuiensis; assembly: GCF_001515605.1. Classification (NCBI taxonomy): domain Eukaryota; kingdom Metazoa; phylum Chordata; class Actinopteri; order Cypriniformes; family Cyprinidae; genus Sinocyclocheilus; species Sinocyclocheilus anshuiensis. The sequence goes on along the minus strand of NW_015552625.1, from coordinate 1,361,536 downwards.
TCTGTTTCCTTGCTATCGAGATGATGATTGTTATCCAGCTATCACATTTTCTGTTTATTTTAAAATAAATGTTATCATAGCATTGCTAGTAGGCTTTCTTGTAAATTCCCCCACTTGCTCGTGTTAAGATGATCCCTATAATTAAATATCCGAGTTCTTTGTGTTTCCGCTCTTTATCTTGTCCTCTCTTCTTTACCTGCCCACTTCCTGCAACGCACACACATTCTCATATCTCTCAGTTTTCCCTCCAGGTTTCTCTTTCTGAAATGTTGCATGACTCAGGGTTTGTAGCATTGCTCTGCACATCTATGCAGCTAGAGGGGTTGGGTCGTGAGGGTCTGATTCTGATGTGGAGGCGGCACAGGAGGGAAATGCGATAACCTTGTCCATAGGGAAAGTGGGCAGCTGGATTCACATAGGGGAGATTCATGTCATGCTTGTCTGACAGCCTGGCACGTAGTGCACCTCAGACACGGGCCGACCACGGTGAATAATAAATAAATGAAGAACAAAAGGGAATCAGATTTCTGACCGGCTTTGACTTCTTGCCCTTCCCTGGCCACTACGGCTGGGCAATATAAGAAAATATTTTTCAGGATGATTTTTTTCTGCATTCAGAGAAACCATCCATTTCAACAGCCTTTGTTGGCAAATATTTCAAAATAAATATAGCATTTTTAAATAGCTAAAACAAATATATCAAAGCTTGATGAATCCAAGAAAAATGTTTCTTGATTTTTTTATTTATTATTATTTATATTCAATATACCACTGCATGGTAATAAACAGCAATCTTTACTTGGATATATTTTTAACAAAATATTTTAATGTATGAGCAATGTCTTTTGACTTTTGGCTTTCTTTATTTTGAGTCATGACAAATAATTGGGTCAGTTTTAAATTGATTCAGTGAAACAGACAGTTTAGATGGACTCTAACTTTTTTTCTGTTTTACATATAGAGAAATGAATAGTACTTTTTTCAACCCCAGTGCTATTGAAACGTGTTTTAACATGCTCATACTCATGAGTCATGAGACAAGAAAAGATATGCAAAACTTATGTAATTGCACAGAAACTTTAATTTTTTAAAAGAAATGAATACTTTTGTTTAGCAAGGTTGTATGATCAAAAGTAACAGTAAAGTCGTTACAAAAGGTTTCTCTTTCAAATAAATGCTGTACTTTTGAATTTCCTATTCATCAAAGAATTCTGAAAAATGGTATGCAGCATAACTGTTTTCAACTTTGATAATAATACAAAATGTTTCTTCAGCAAATCAGCATATTAGAATGATTTCTGAAGGATCATGTGACACTGAAGACTAGAGTAATGACTGCTGAAAATTCAGCTTTGGCATCATAGGAATAACATTTTAAACTATTATTTTAAATTATAATATTTATTTCACAATATAACTGCTTTTACTGTATTTTTATCACATAAATGTAGCCTTGGTGAGCATAAAAGATTTCTTTCAAAAACATAAATAAAATCTTACCAAACCCCCAAACCTTTGAATAGTAGTGTATATCTATAATTCTGTCAAAAAAACAACAATATTTTAAAATATATATTTACATATATTTCATAATATACAAAAATACACCAAAAACAAATAAATCCCAGAAAATACATTTACATATGTCATGTTTGAAGAAAAACTTTATTTGTTTTGTTTTGTTTGTAACTTTATTTGTCTGTAACATGTAAACATAACACATTTGAATACAAATTTAATAAAGCCTAAATGTAGGCTGCTGTAAGGAAAATGTAATATATATATATAATACTTTTTAGTATAATATATAATTTTTTTCCATATGGGATTCTTTCAGGCCACTGATTTAAACAGGTATTTATCGATGGCCGCAATCAGTTATGGCAATAAGATGAGGGAGCACCCCCTGCTGAAGTGTGTCTGCATGATAATGAGCCAAATTAGATAATGAGGGAGACAGATGTACCAAGGGTACTCAACGAGTGTAGAGGAGGAGTGGAGTGGACTGTGGTGTGGAGGGGAGGGTTTAGCAGGAGTTTAGTCAGGGCCGTTTCTGCTGGCACCAGAACCCTGTGTGTCTGTGTCACTGGGACCCTGAAGAGGCTTGTAATTAACAGCACTGCAATCAAGCAGCTCTTTTGTTTGCATGACTATGTGTAATAGAGCAGCGTGATTTCACACCACTTTTGGTGATATCAACACCAAATATCTGTCGTCATATCATGGAGTGGAGGGCTTCACGTTTTACCTCAGTCATGCATGACCTGTTGTTCTGAGGCTTTTCAATTAAAGGGACAGTTCACCCACCCACAAATTAAAATTCTAGCAGTACTTACTCACCCTCATGATGTTCCAAACCATTCTTCTGTGGAACCATAAAGAAGATATTTTAAAGGAATTTCTTTTTGTCCACGTTGTTTTTAACCCCATTGACCTTCATTATATGGACAAAAATTCTTCAACATTGGACATTCTTCAAAATATCTTTTTTGTTCCACAGAAGAAATTCATAAAGGTAAGAATGACACGAAGCTGAGTAAATGATGACAGAGTTTTTACTTTTGGGTGAACTGTCCATTAATAATGATCTATCTATCTATCTATCTATCTGTCTGTCTGTCTGTCTGTCTGTCTGTCTGTCTGTCTGCCTGCCTGCCTGCCTGCCTGTCTGTCTGTATGTGTGTACACTCTTAAAAATAAATGTTCTTTATTGCCATGTATGGTTCCATAAAGAACTTTTAACATCCATGGAACATTTCTATTGCACAAAGAAAATGTTTTTTAGATAAAAAAAAAAAGAAAAGTTTTTCATTCTAATTTTTTTCACTGTTCACTTAAGGGTTTTTTTTGGGAAAATGGTTCTTCTGAAACCCCCCTTTTGAAATCTTTATTTTTAGGACTGTATGTAATAAAAACTTTACTAAGAGTTTTGTTTGTTTGTTTGTTTCTCAACTTAAATGGGATAGTTCACCAAAAGTTAAGTTGTTCCAAAATGAGTTTCTTTCTTCTGTTAAACACAAAAGAAGATATTTTTGAAGAACGTCAATAACCAAACAGTTGCTGGTAGACATTGACTTCCATAGTTTTTTCTATACTATGTAAGTCAGTGGCTACCAGCAACTGTTACACACATTCTTCAAAATATCAGCTTTTGCGTTCAAACGAAGAAAGAAATGCATACAGGTTTGGAACAACATGAGGGTGAGTAAATGATGATTACATTTTCATTTTTGGGTTAACTATCCCTTTAAATATGAAAGATTTGCACATCATAGTAGGATTAGCTCAGGAAATAAAGCAGTTGCTCATTATTCGGTAATGACTCAGATTTTTTTATTTATTTATTTTTTTGAATGGATGCCCACACTGTTCGTGCCATGTTCAACGCTCTTGCTGAAGAGGCAATTGTTGGGAGGTTCCCACAACAAATGATCATACACTGTCACAACGTATAAGACAGGCTTAGTAAAGAAAGGCAGGAGAGATCCGGAGGGAGAGAGAAAGGGAGGGGAGAAAGAGAGACACAGGGAGATGGGGGTAGAGAGAGAGAAATGGGACGGGCTGCGCTTCCTTGCTTGTAGTGTGGGGGAACAAAGGGGATGTTGTAGATGCCGCCCAGCGGCCAGCACTACTCCGTCCTACCTCGACTGCTCACTGAGCCATTTCCTGTTTTTGACCTGAAATCTTTATTTAGAACCACCCTTATGCTCAGCTCTCTCCTCCTCATTTATAACAACATGGAGATAGACACAGGAACACGGATTCACACCACTGCTTTTTGTTTCACGTTCACTCCAGTGCTGTTTTAATGTGGGAAATTTGAGAGCTGTAGCTCTAGAGAAGTGTGAGATGTGTATGTGGCTTTAGATGTTTAATAAAGTTAGTATGTTTTGTGCAATTCACTGTAGTTTTTTGTTTGTGCAATATGCACAAATTTTTCTAACATTTGAGCAGGCAACATCCTAAACCTAAGCACGCTGCTGACTTAAAATAGGTGAGCGTTGTGCCTGCCGTAATGCCTCGTTGCTAAATACACAGGCGATGGTACATGAACAGTGTACGCTGTATGGAAACGTGCCCTGTGTTATTGCAGTGGTGGCAATAAATCACACTGCATTGCTGAAGTGTGCAAACTGTGTTAGTTGGTTCCCTTGGAGAGAGAGTAAAGTTTATTTATGTGTTTTGAATTGTGTATTTACTTTGGAAATAATGCTTAATTGCCACATAAATACAGAGGGTCAAGTCTAAAAATAAGGGCAGACAGTGAAGCATTTTATTCCGGGATGATGCATTGCTTAAAAGAAGTGTGCCACTTTTATGATCTCATATGTCATCTTGTGTCCAGTTTAAAATGATGTGTATTTATATCTGGCAGAGCAATCATTTAGACGGTTTTAAAGGATGACTATTTGCATCAGATATGCTTGATGTTGGCAGCAAATTTGTGAGCTGTTTTTTATACATTTGAATTGTATTGTTTGATTGAACTGTCTTATGTTTAACTGTTATTATACAGCTGGAGTATTAATTTAGAGGGATACAGTATAAAGCAGGTTATGAGCCATGTAGTGCTTGTCCTTGCCATGTGGTGGCAGTTCGATAGCTTGAGGCCTCTATAGGAGCATCATCAGTAAGGTCATACAGTATGCAGCTGTTGGGAACTATAGGTCAAGCATGCTGCATATTGCTCTCTAATATGCTCACTCTTCACAAACAAACCCTTTTTCATTACATGCACTCAAGAACATCTCTTTTTTTGCCTTTGTATGACAGTACACTTTGGTATCACATGGTTTAAAAGCATAAAAAAAAATGATTTATTTGTTTTATGTATGCATTAAAAATTTTTTTTATGAACTTTTAATCATAAGAAATGCAATATTTAGTGGTGTCCAACATTGTACACAACCCTTTTAAAGCATGACCCCCCACCCCCCCATTACAAAAACTGTAACATTATTTAAAAATGTAAAATAATAACATGATTTGAACACTTTTTACAGCATGGCAGTAAATAATCACATTCCATTTTTTCAATGTTAAAGGGTCATATGATGCGATTTCACTCTTTGGAGTGTTACAAGCTCTTGGTGCATAAAGAAGATCTGTAAAGTTGCAAAGACTGAAGTCTCAAATCCAAAGAGATATTCTTTATAAAAGTTAAGAGTCAACCACGCCTACCTAAAACAGCTCGTTCTAACACGCCCCCACATGTCTACGTCACGATGTGGGAAGATTTGCATAACACCGCCCAAATGTTCACGCAAAGAAAGAAGGCGTAACTTTTATTCTGGCTGTAGTATTGTTGCTGCCGCCATGTCGTGAAGACGCTGTGTTTCATTGTGAAAGCGAAACTACTTTGTTTGGCCTTCCAAAAGAGGACAATATCCGCTTCGTCATGCCTAGAGCTGATCCGTGCTGGTCGCTGAGGAAATACATCAACTTCGCGCTGTGGATCGCCGGATCGGCTTTCACCATGGACGAAGCGGAGTCCAGCCCGGGGTCGTCACATGTGGTTGCCGCAAGCCCTCTGGCCGCTCCTTCGTCGAATCCGCCAGCCGCGCCGTTCTCAAGCTGCCAGCCATTCCTCACTCTAGCCGTGTGTGACGCTGTGTTTTGTTGTGAAAGCATAATGTTCTTTTTAGCAGCATCATATGACCCCTTTAACACAAACTGTCATGTTGACTGCATTCCTCATGCTCAAACTTCAACCCTGTTGCTTAAGTAAAAATGATCAAACAAATATTTTCCTTCACTTGCTAGCCTGACCGACAGCTTAATTTAGGCTAAAAGTGCAACCCTATTACACATACTTCTGTAGTTTTTTTTTTTGTTGTTGTTGTTTTTTTTACATTTATTTAATGTTTATTATAAGAAAATTGATAAAAGTACACAACTCTGGGGTTTAAACACTCACATTTGAGTAAAAAATTGCAAACTCCTTAAAATAAAATAAAACTGTTTGTATGAAATTTAGTTTGACCTGCTGAAGTTGTGTATTCACATTTTCTGCAGACTAAGCAGCTCCTTTCACCAGCAAAACCTGTTTAATTTTTAAGAGCTTCATACGCTATTAGGTTCAGATGAAACAAGACATGTCGACTACAAAACTTTTGTCAGTCCCATTTCTACTGCCTATATGCTATAGTACAGATAGAATAGGGCCATGTCTCGAACCCTATTGAGCCATACTTCATCACAGACGCCTTTCGGCGTCAGTTCAACTCGCGCAAGTGTCGCTGTCTCGCAACGTGCCCGTGACGCTGTCTAGGTAGGCAACGAGCTAGTATTTGAGACACAGCCCGAGAGTTAGTGGGTGCTTGCGCGTGTAGGGGTTGGACTTTTCCGAGGCCAGGCTCTGTGTAGTCGAGCACAAGTCTCTATCGACGTCATTCGCATTGGAAGGCGAATGTGTCGGTCATAGTGACTGACTCCGGGCTCGCGGATAGTCTGCTGTCCTTTTCTCTCTCCACAAACTCACTGCCGACCTTACTCATCAGCTGCGAGAGTTTTATCGGTGCCGACTGTCAACAATAAAACAAAGATCCATCCCGATGCTTCAATTTATTCCTCCACTTGAAGTAGACGAGGTAAGCGCGGAGCTTATTCATAAATAACTGAGATCATGTAAGTGGCGTGGAAACGCTGCGGCGGCACTGATGTTGCACATAGCAGGGGCAACAGTCATACGTGTATTCGTGCATTGTTGTCTGGCGGTCGGTGCGATCTTAGGAAAGTTCACAGGCATGTCGTAACCCAAGGCAGACACACTCTGTAGCCGAACCGAGTCGCCAGTTGAGTCAAATTGAACATCTTGATATTTCTAAATGTTGTTATGGTTGCGCTCTATTGTACTGATATTAAAGATACTGATCCGATTGACTGAAGAGCTCGGCTCTAGGACAGAGATCCAGAACCAGACAGACACTTTACACTAAAATCGAATGTTTTTTAAATTTTAGTAAACAATTTCAACTCATTAAAATAGAAAAGTTTCATTTTTGTTTACTGATTTTTAACTAAAATCAAAGTGGCAGCATGTTTATTGCAATTTGCAAACACTTTGAATTTAACTGCTGATGAAATTGAAACTCTGAAATGATTGTGACATGTTGAATGAAAATAAGATGTTCTTATAACATTATGATGATTTTTACAGTCTCATTTTGTACAAAGTTGAATGTTTACTAGACATGGTTTTGATTAGATGGTAAATAGGCATTGAATGGCTTTGACACAGTAGATGGTTTTATTTTTGGCTTCTGATTAAGCTAAATAAATGTAGGCCTATTTGGTCGTCATGGAACAAATTCACATACTGGAAAATGGCAGTGGGGGGATTGTGAGGGACAGTGTCTTTATGTCTCAGTTGTGTGTGAGCAATAGCTTTCTTCGCTGTTTTTTGAAAATTCACTTTAAATTACACTGTAGAAACAGCAGAGTTAAACTTGAGTTTAATTTTATAAGAAATATCTTAAGTCACAACCTGCAGCAGTAAGTTTATAACAGTGTAGTGAAGATACTATGTTGTTTTCATCACTTAAACTGTTTATTAATTTTCTTTCATGTAAAGAAGTCAGTGAAATCTGTGGCGACTCACAGCAGAAGTTATTTTGCAGTTGCTATCCTTGTCAGACACACTGGCATTCAAAGTCCGAATAACTCACATGCACGCACACACTCAGTAAATTCAGAGGATCAAGGTCCAGTTGGATTTTCTAGTGAATGCACAGTTAACATTAAGCAAAGTTTTCGTCAGTCTGAGCATTGCTGTCTTATTTCCTTTAAACAAAAAGACAGACTCCGTGACATTTACATGTTGTACTCTCCGTGTCATCTTTAAATGTGCACTTCCTTCCTGCAACACAGTCACAGAAGAAAAATGAGGTTTTGTCCCTCATTTAATTGTAAATGTCACAAAGTGGGTGTATTCTGTGTCCAGAAAACACCTCGCTGACTTTTTGAAGAGTGGACATCAGAAAGTTGTCTGTACCAGTACATGTTGATGGGCCACTCAGGTTTATGCTGCAAAGTTGGGCTTATTTGTTAGTCTTGTGAATTAGATAATTTTCAGTTATATACTATTACTTTCAGTAAAATAGCCTCTCTCACAGTCTAGTGTCTTGAAATGAGATATGATACTATACCTGATTAGTGAAAAGAGGAGGACTAGTAACGCAAAAGAAGGAAGACTAATAATTATTGTTTAATAGTTTCATTTCCATCACCTGTTGCTTGTTGAGTTTTATTTTCATTTAAATGGTGTGTGTAACTGTGTGTGTGTGTGTGTGTGTGTGTGTGTGTGTGTGTGTGTGCGCGTGTGTGCGTGCGTGCGTGCCTATCTTACACTTTCACATAGTGCTCCAAGACTTCTGCCCCTCTGGTCAAACCGGTTTGAATTGCGTTCCTCTCCCAGCTACTATTTAGCTGTTTTTTAACAGGAGTGTGACGTTTAGGAGAAGTTTAAGGGAAGTTTTAATCTTTCCTCTCTTATATTGCACTCCCCATTTTTTTTGTTCAACATACAGTATATTACAGCACAGCTTAAGTTACTCCAGAAACAGTGGAATTTTTTAGGGAATGATTTTAGTGTGAAATTACTGTGAGTGTTTTCTGTAAACATACGTGCAAACTTTTCATACATTCCTTAATTTATGCACAAGGTATCCAACAAAGTGAACATCTCCAGTGATAGTGTGTACAGTATATGTGCATGATACAGTGCTTTGCAACATTCAGTGCCTGTGGGGAAATCTGTAATGTGGGTTGTCTTGTTACTCTTGCTGACGTAAAGAAGCTTCTCAGAGTATGTGCCGCCTCTTTGCTGCTCTCTGAGACCGAGATCCATAGCTCTGCCTGCTCTGAAGTGTGTCATCCACTCCATCTATCCTTCATTTATGAGAGTAAAATTGCAGTTTTATGCTGGTTGTTAGATTGATAGCTCCACTAGGCCTATTAGCTGGGTGATCTTTGCATTGGACAATACCTCTTCATGGTTTCCACAAAAAATATTAAGCAGTACGGATGTTTTTAACACTGCACTGATAATTAGAAAAATAGTTTTTTGAGCGCAAAATCAGCATATTTGAATAATTTCTGAAGGATCATGTGACACTGAAAACTGGAGTAATGGCTGCTGAAAATTCACCTTTGCATTACAGGAATAAATCATAAAATATATTGAAATAGAAAGCAGTTGTTTTAAATTGAAATAATGTTTCACAATATTACTGTTTTACTGTGTTTTCGACAAATTCAGCTTTGTTAAGAGAATTCTTTCAAATTCAAAAAAATATATAATGTAGCAGAATTATATCAGCCATTACTCACTCTTTTTACATATCGTTACTAGTTATGACTCACAGTGGCCCAAAAAAGCTGTGACAAACGGACATCTTATCTGCTAATTTGAAGAGCATTAGTTGCAGAATGAGTTTTCATCAGCTCTTATACACTCTGAAAGTAAAGACAGACAGCTCTAAATTTTACATGGCTACACAGTGCAGACTTGCTTGCCTAGTTACTGATGTTTTCTTTTATTACATTTCAGTTTTGGCCAATACAAGTCAGATCATGTTCTAAAAAACTGCAGTAAAGCAACAGATGCATATCTGTCCACTTTTAGTTGACTGTCTTTAGTGTAAGACGTTATGGTATAGTAAAGACTGTACACCAGGCAGGGGTGAGGTACAGTACAGATTCAGCATGCGACAGTTTTACAGACATGTTATTTTGTTAGTTTTTAAGATGTCAGACGGTTGTCTGACCCCTGCAGCTTTCACTTGGTGCTGTGTGGGAATGTGGCGTCTGGGCCTTCTCCATCTGTCTATCTCGATCGCTCTATGTTTACCATCTCACACATCTCTCTCTCCGTCTATCCTTTCTCCCATAGCCTTCTCTCTATCTGTCTTGCCTCTTTCCCATTTGTTTCCGTTAGTCTCACTTTCTTACTGTTTTGCTTGTTTGTTCAGTGTCATTGAGCCTTGATCAGGAGTTCCCATATAAATGACACTCCATCTTTGCACTGCAACAAATTACAGCAAGTACAGAGTCCAGGTGGAGTGGATGGTGAAACGTGCTGGAAATGTTTCTGTACAATAAGACTACAGAACTGTGAGTTTCTCAATTTCTCCCCTCTCCTATCATCATCGTCATTGAAGACCCCATTAAAGCACAATTAGAGTTGTATGAAAGTTAGTTCTTACTCCTAATTGTTGGCAAAAATCACTTTTGTTTAAAATATGCAGTCTTTCTCTTTTGGTGATAATAAACAAAATTTTTGTCCAATCAGTTCTTTAGAATGAGAATGCCCCTCCCCTTAATTCCAAGTGCCACTGACCAGCAAGTAGCGATGGATGGATAGACAGACAGACAGACAGACAGACAGACAGACAGACAGATAGACAGACAGATAGATAGATAGATAGATAGATGGTGCTGTAGTTATTTCCCTTATTAAAGATGTTAAGTAAACAGTATTGTACGTTTGTCCTTTTGTCTGATTTTCACATGAGTTTTGCCATAAAGTTTGTAATGTTGTGTTTCATCTCATAGCTGGTTGTTTTGATTCATGGCTTAAAACTCTTAAACAAATACTTTTTAAAAAATCCCTATGGGCAAAATAGCATTAACCAGTAGCATCATCTGCTTCATGACTGGTGTTGTCCTTTATGTGTGTTTATGTCCGTTATGTCTAATGCACCCATTTGCATTAGTAAATCTCAGTGTTTCGCAACATGCATGTGACTTTGTCTACATTCGTGCATTTATTTCTGCAGGTGTTTGAGAGCTGCAGACAGCGTGAGTGTGTATGTGTGTGTTTGTGGGAATCAGTACCCTCCGGATCTGAAATAGCACTGTGTGGAGGTGAGGGGGGAGGGGAGCTCTGAAGCACAGGCATGGAAACGTGCAGATCCTGTTACAGGATCATAATATCACTGAAAACTCTGCGCTCTGTGCTCCATCCTCTCCGCTGCACTTGTTCGCCTGCTCACCCATCCTTTCTGCTGCATTCTCTCACGCCATCTCCACCAGTACACCCAGTGCCGAAGCTCCGGCGTCACACCCGGTCCCTCATGTGCCGTATGTGTTGTGTGTAGGATTGGAACAGAACGTACAGCCTGCTTAGCAGCCCTGACATATTTCCAGACTCTGCTCTGACAACTCAGTCAGAGCTCTCCTCCCGAAAGGCCTCTGCCTTATTTTTTATGTTAATTCCACCGTTATCCGGTGCTGTGTCTCAGACACTTAGCTACCGGATGGAGCCGTAACTGGGATCTAAGTTGCGCTTCTGAAGGTGTCCTTTAAAGGTGGGCTTCTGCCAGCCATGTTGTCAAACTCTATAAAGCCCGTCTTGCACCAGAGACATTTTTTGATACTGTGTTTTTCCTCTCCTTGGAGAGTTTTCACTCAGGGTCATTGCTCAGCGCTGGTGCATTAGGGAGCAGAGACAGGTTGTCTGTTTATGAATGTCTCTTTGCGTGAGGGAACACTGTGTGCTGCCCCAGCACTTGTTACTGAGGAGAACTCAACATTCCCCTCTTTTTCCTCCTCTCTGGCTCCTCCTCCTGTCCCCCTATGGTTAATATATCCAGGTCAGGAGCCAGTGTACAGGTTGTCCAGTCACTCTGGTAAAGGTAATTTACAACTGGCAAGCATAAAGAGTCAAAGAACCAAGAAGTGGTGAAGATCTTCCCACCCATGTTGTCTGTCTCTTTGGTTGTGTCATATTTGTTATAGCTACAACTGTTATAAAATATGTGCTTGTCTGGGAAAAAAGAAAAAGTACTTAATGGAATACATAAAGCTACATACAGTACATACATACGAATATAATAAAGCCACAAAAAATTATAAATTAACAAATTAAAAAAAATTTAAATTAAATAAAAATATAATTCCTGAATAATAAATAATAAGCGGATAATAATAATTAGGGATGTGCATGTGAGTGGCAAATCTGTACTAGTTTTTATGATGCTTTCTGGGAATTTCTAGTTGCATGTTTCAGAGCATTGGGATGATTCTGACAATGGAACTGGACTAGCCTAGAAACTCCCTGGCCAGTGTACTTCTGAACTAGGGAGCAGAAGGATACACACTTTGACCTTTCACGCTGAAGATGAAAGTAAAATGATGGAGCGAAGCAGAAGCAGTCAGAGGCACAATCAGAAGGAATGCGTAGGGTGGGGCGGCAGTGGCATTTGAGCGCTGCAGACAGTCGTATCCACTCCTCAGCGTGAGTCACAAGGACGCGTTCAGCTGCTGTGGCATTCCTCTGTGTGGATTACTGTGGGGAAACTTTATTTGCTAGAGACTTTCTTGAAAGCTTCAGACAATGGCATACAGTTATAGGGCTACTCTGGGTGAGTTTATAGCCACAACGAAAGACTAAACAGTTTGTGGTTCTCAATGATTTTTGCCTGTTTTTTTTACAGTTACATTTTTGTCTGTCTCTTTAAATCACTCAGATCTGAACACAAATTTGCTGTGACTTTTTAGTTGCTTAGTGCAAGATGCTATTTGTATTATTTGAGCCATTCTTAGACTCATTTTCTGTTACTCATCCTTCCAATAACCTCTCGAAAACAGCCTGAAATTGCATCCTCAACTTTTTGGCAAGACTCTAGTCTAACATTTTTATGGATGTTACTATTTTAATTTTAATATCTTGAATATCATTTGTGCTCATGTCTATGTCACTGTTCTTTTATTAATTTATTAATTGGGTTATTTTTCCATTTCAAACTTGTATTAGTGATCATCTCATGGCTTATAGTTTTAAATATCTCTCTAGATAGTCTTTAAACTCAATAATTCAACCCCCCCCCCCACACACACACTAAATTAACTGAACTGGACTGCATATGATTGTAAATCTTGTTTACTTGTTCATAAACCCTCCATCTTATGAATTATTTGCGTGCTCTGCATGTAAACGCCATGCTTTGGAATGCACATCCATCTCCGGCAGACATAACCTGTTTTTCTCTCCAGCTAGTCGTTTATTGTTTTAGAATCATCGTCTCAGAAGCAGCGAAGAGAAACATTTCTTTCTTTAACTTTCCTCAGCTCCTCTTCTCCCCCAAACTCCCTCTCTCTCGCTCTCTTTGTCAACTCTTTGGGTGGATTCCCAGCTGACTGTGTTTGTCATGGTAACAGGCAGCAAGGCAACAGGCCCAGCCACTTGCACTTCCTGAGTGAGAAGAGCTGCCTGACAGATCTGCGTGTGTGTGTGTGTGTGTGTGTGTGTGTGTGTGTGTATATATATATATTAGGGCTGCAGGGGGTCTAATAATCGAATCGAAATCACGATTTGAGACGTTGCGATTTCCTAATCGCAAAGCCTGCGATGTGGACGCGATATTACTCTGTTCCAGAGCATATGCATGACTACCAGCCTTGAGTTGCAGTCTTACTTGCCCTGGTCAAGAGTAAGCGCACCTTCGTTCTCCCCAATCAGCACTGCTCTAGCCAACTGTGTAAACACCCACCATTAAAAAAAATAAATAAATAAAAACAGTAAGCGGGACGGGAGAGAGACAGAGTGGGACTATGGCGTCTACTGGGTCAGATCGATAGTTAGGCAAATTAAAACTAAAGAAAACCGTATGCAACTTAAGCTTCGAAATGACAGACAACGAACAAAAAAGGTCATT
>NW_015552625.1:1305506-1346805 GCF_001515605.1 Sinocyclocheilus anshuiensis | reverse complement strand
TTGTTTGTCATGGTAACAGGCAGCAAGGCAACAGGCCCAGCCACTAGCACTTCCTGAGTGAGAAGAGCTGCCTGACAGATCTGCGTCTGCGCAGTGTGTGTGTGTGTGTGTGTGTGTGTGCAGGCAGGGCTAGGGTGCGTGAGGCTGTCAGCCTGTATTAGGTTCAAACACACTGCAATGCTGCCTACTGCTACTGGGCTTCACTTTATGCTAATGAGGGGAGGCCTCAGGAACGGGCTTCCTTCTCTTTCTGTCTCTCTCATTCTGTCTCTCTCACTCACTCCTGACTGCCTGTCTCTGTGCTTTCCATGTGAGCTGGAGAGAAGACTGATCTGTTGTTTTAAATGACACATACATGTTTTACTTGATAAATAACCCTCATTCTGACCTTAAAGTTGGTTTGAAATCAACTTTTTAATTTCTTAATCCATATTCATGGTCTTTTTGTGAATGACTCATTGGCACTCTTTATTTTAAAGGAAAAAATCTTCATAATCTTTCATGAAAATGTAATATCTTCTGAAACATCTTTCTTTCTCGCTGACATCACCAAGTCCTCTTATGGACCATAGTCAGGTAAACACCATAGTTACTGGTTGTACTGTCTTAAGGGACAGTCAGTATTTTTTTCCTTGTTAAAAAGTTTTAGACGTAAGAAAATCATTTTTAAAAATTGAAATTATGTACACACATGAGGTCAGGACTTCAGTCATATTGGGAAATTCTTTTGATCATCTTGTCACATGATCCTATTCTGAAGGATCATGTGACAATTTAGCTTTGTCATCACAGGAATAAATTACATTTTAAAAACTGTTATAATACAAAGCAGTAATTTTGATTTGTAATAATCTCATTTCTAATAATAATGCATTCTTGTTGAGTATGAGAGACGTCTTTCAAAAACATAAAAAATAATCTTACCGACCACAAACCTTTGAACATTAAGATATGTTGCATTAAACTATTAAAAAGAGGTGGCGAATGCTGTTCTTAACATGCTAGAGTATCACAGAATTAAAGGTGGGGTAAGTGATTTTTCAAAAACGCTTTAGAAAACTGATTCGTGCCGACTAGCAAAACAAACTTGTAGCCAATCAGCAGTAAGTGGCATGTCTACTCATGATGTGGAGGAGAGAGCGTTCAGTGCACGGGACGGACATTAGCGAGCTGAGCAACAGAAAGATAGAGATGGCGGATAAAAAAAAAAAAGAGGAAAACGTCTGCGGAACAAAAGAAGGCTTAAGGCAAGAAGTAGGACCCGTGTAAATACCGGATCAGCTTTCCAGCGCTGGAGAGAACTCAAGGAGCGGAAGGCCTGCGATCGGACGCAGAGGTTGCTTTGTTTCTTCTCGATAGGAGAGTAACACCGTGTCTGCGCCGCAACAGCCAAAGTCTGTCTAGTACACTGGACGCGACAAAGCGACCGTTGAAAATAATTTGAAATTTGTGTCAATGCGTCATGAATAGAACGCAGCAGCAGTTTTCTGTTGGGGATTTGTCGTGTCGTGCTGCACCGCATCCAGTGTAGACCATAGATATGTATATATATCTATGGTGTTGACAGCATCACTGATTATAATGAGTTCCATAGTATTTTGTCATGCCACGCCACTCGCGTCTGGTGTAGACACGATGTAACATTGGTTTTGCTTTGTTTCACATAACTAATCGTTGCCTGGGTTGCGTACGTATGTGTGGGGCGGAGCTATCAAAATAGGGGCGAGACCCTTTTGGGGTAGGGGCGTGTTTGTTTTAGTGATTTCAAATGTCAACATTGGCTACCAGAAATCGCTTACCCCACCTTTAATAAAATTTATTAATGTAGCACAACTAGTAGATTATGGTGCAATAAATTCCAAGGTCTTGAGTTCAGTTCTCTGGAAACACACATCCCGTACTGATCAAATGTACGGTATAATTTGAATACAGTGAAAGTCGCTTTGGATAAAAGCAGCTAGCAAATGAGTAAATTAAATTTAAATGACTACTTCAATACATGACAGAAACCATTCATCAAAGGATCTTTTTCTAAAATAGCTTCCACATTTGAGTCACGCTAAGTTGTAAGCACAGTGAAACGTTCCAGTGTACAATTTTAAGTTTTTCAGTCCATCTGTCAATGGTGTCTCCATAACCCCAACCCTTTTTCCTCTCTCCTTGCAGAGCAATGGTGAATTAGTGTACTGTAATATTACGGTGGCTCATGTGATCTGTTTTAAATCTCGTAGCATGAACCTAGTGCACAGTAGATGAGAACACAGCTGCCTAACATTCAAAGCTCAGCATAGGTCACACACTCGCTCCTCCTCTCTGTCCCCCTTTTCCACCGAACACTCAGCTGGATCTTGTCTTCCTGCAGCCAGCATGTGTTTAAGCAGGGAGTGATCAGGGCTTTGCGCTCATGTGACACATTCTTACCATGAGTACTTACTGAAAGTCTGACACACATTTGCCTCCCTTCTCGCTGCAGCATGGCTCAGGAAGGAGTAGTCAGAGCTGTATTCCTGTAAACGCTCCTGCAGTAGCAGCTCATGCAGTACAGTTATTTCCAGCAGCACGTCTTTCCCCGTAACTCGAGGGTGAATTCTCGTGCTTAGATATTGTTGTTGTTAATGTCCTGTTCGAGATGCTGTGATTGCGTAAACATTGTGCGTACATCTGAGTGTCTTCCCATATTGTTACCTTATCTGCTTGGCAGAGTTGTAATGCGAGGCATTTTGGTCTCTTTGCGACGAATGCACAGAGACTGTACTGACTCACCCCAGCGGCAGCACCGAATGCTAATATGACAACAGCTTGCAGGCCAATGTCATAGCAACCAAGCTTCAAGCCACAAATCTGTTTATCGAAACATTTTCTTGTATTTTTAACCAAGTCTGTTTGGTCAACTGGGTCATACCAACTGTTGTATTCATCTATTGGTTATATAGTTTCAAACATGTTTTTATGAAAATAGCCATTCATAAAATACTATTACAAGAGCTATTATTTCTTTTAAACATTAAATTGGTGTTTTTGTGAATCATCAAAATGTCGAGCCAAGATTGAGCGATGTTCTGGTTCTATTTCCCCTGGCACTTTCTTTACTTTCATGTCACCTTCTACACCATGATTTCAAATAAAGGCAGAAAAGCCTAAAAAACTATTTTAAAAATGTGTTTGTGTTATTCTGGACAGTGTTATTATTTAAAAGTAAAATGTGCAGTTTCTGTGAACTAGCGGCATCCAGCAGAATATCAAAAATGAATCAAACTGGTTCCCCAAACACACCCCCTAACTGATATTAGTCAGATAAACCACCAGCCCCGCCCCCGAACTCACCTCATTGGTTGAACCAGTGCTGCTATGGTCAGAATTCTCAAACAAACAGAGCAATGTTTTGATAGTGTCACAGTGTTCATACTTTTCAGCAGATTTAATGCTGCCATCAAATGCACCTAGGAAACT
Source organism: Sinocyclocheilus anshuiensis (assembly GCF_001515605.1). Lineage (NCBI taxonomy): Eukaryota > Metazoa > Chordata > Actinopteri > Cypriniformes > Cyprinidae > Sinocyclocheilus > Sinocyclocheilus anshuiensis. The sequence goes on along the minus strand of NW_015552625.1, from coordinate 1,343,355 downwards.
TGTACCTCCGAGTCAGGCATTCGTTTTTATGACATCACGCATTCAAGTAGGAGTCGAAAGTAGTCTAAACAAAACAAAATAATTATATTGTGATAAACCCATCTGAATTCAAAATGATTAAAAACATTTTCTATTACTTTTGTATATAGATATATTATTTTATGTTGTCTATATTGTAAATCAGTGTTTCGGCCATGTTTTAAATCAACACTTCCATTCCAATGTCACATTTCAGCAACATAACTCATAAATATGATATTTCAAGCTTAATTTGAAGGCCACATAACCTAAAGTTGGCTAACTTGTTGTTGTCTCGACATGTTCAACTGCCATGGAGAAATTATTTTACCATAGAAAGAATTACACACCATTAATATCTCCGTTTCTAGAAATGAGTGTATTTTTACCATTAGTTATTTTTCTGTAGATCAAGAAATTTATATGGAACTAGTGCTGAGTCATAAGCGAGATAAACAGCAATGAGTCATAAAGGTAATGAGTGGCTGTATGGCTAACGCTCTCTCTGTTTCTCTTTACTTCCTAAGCAGATATATGTTGGGTAAAGGGGCAAAGCGGAAACTAGATGAGGATGAAGAGGGGCTGGAAGGCAAAGCGTTGGCGGCAGGGGCCGGAGCGATGGCCAACGGGCTCTCGAAGGTCTCCTACACCTTGCAGAGGCAGACCATCTTCAACATGTCTTTGATGAAGCTGTACAACCACCGGGCCCTCACCGAGCCCAGCTTGGAAAAGCGCGTGCTCATCAACAACATGTTGAGGCGCATCCAGGACGAACTGAAGCAGGAGGGCAACCTGCGGCCGCTCTTCTTCCCCCCTTCCCCTCCTCCCGACGACCCCATGGATGAAGGTTTCCGTGAGGCGCAGCCTGCTTTCAGCGTGTTGTCCATGGTTGCTCCGCCGCTGTCCCAGTCACCGGCACTCTCCTCTCCGGTCCTGACATCGCCTTCGCCAGTGCTGTCAAACCCAGCGCCTTTGGAGGCCTGCCTCACCCCAGCTTCGCTTTTAGAGGAGGACAGTGTCACGCTTTGCACATCACCCTCTCTGCTGGCTCCTCCTCTTCCGCCAACTCTTCCCAGACTCCCTTCAGCTGTGGCCAGAGACAGCTTCTCTTCTGCCCTGGATGAGATTGAGGAGCTCTGTCCTTCACCCTTACCTACAACTACATCAGCGCCTGGTGCTACCTCCCTCTCGTCCCTTACAGTGTCCCTCCAACTGCCGTTGTGTCCCCCCAGCTTAAACTCAGGGGCCTTGGACTCCAAAGACTGCAGTAAGCCCTGCAGCCCAAAGCTTGAAGGGCTGGTCCCGCTGCCTGAGGAACGCTCTGCGGTCCCTAACACGCCAGAGACTCTTCCTCCTAACAGCCTGGACATGAGCACCTCACCCTCCGCCTCGTCCTCGGGCTTTCTGACAGACCTGGCCCTGGACGACATCCTCTTTGCAGACATTGACACCTCCATGTACGACTTCGACCCCTGCACCTCGTCCTCGGGCACGGCCCCCTCGAAACTGGCTCCTATGGTGACTGCTGACGAGCTCCTCAAGACTCTTTCACCCTACAGCGGTGGCGCTCCTGCTGTCAGCTCGAACCAGCCTTTCAAAATGGACCTCACCGAACTGGACCATATTATGGAGGTGCTTGTGGGATCATGACCGGGTTTGGAAGGGAACTGGGGAAGAAATGCAAAATCAGTCAAAGAGTTTTTAAATATGAACTGAGAACGAAAACTGAAGAATCACTTTGTGAGTGTTTGGGGGCTTTTTGTACAGTTTTGTGTTTTTGTTTTTAAAAACAAAGGAAATTGTCCATTTTAATGGTGATGTTACCCAGTACTACTTCTCAACACTGTGCATGCACTGTGCTTGCCTTTCCCAAAAATGAACATGAAGAAATCTTACAGAACACACTTTGGCTTCTGGCAGATCTGAGTGCCTTCATTATTTATGACCACTTGCTAAATTCCTGTTTGTTTGTCTTGTCTCATTTTCCTCCTCATCATTTCTAATTGAACCAGATGGATTATTAGAGGAGTAGCGTCTCTCCCCTTCTCAGCATACAGGTGCAAGAATGTGCAACGGCAGCCTATTTTCATATTTTTCTTTCAATTTCACGAAGCACAATGAGAGCAACTTGGAACGTTTTTTTTTTCTATTCAAAGCTGTTTTATTGCTTTTTAGTAATATTTAAAGTAGTCTGTTAATATGTGGTCATTTATAAAACAAATTTCGTCTGCTTCCATTTTAACATTCATTAAAGGGATAGTCCACTATTTACTCACTCTCATGTCTTTCCAAACCTATATAAGTTTCTTGATATTTTAAGATATTTTCATTTTTTTGTCCATATAATGAAAGTCAATGGGGTCCAATGTTGTTTTGCACCCTTTTTTTAAAATAGCTTTTCATGTTTCACAGAAGAAATAAAGTTACACCGGTTTGGAACGACATGGTTAGTAAATGATGATAAGATTTTAATTTCAGGTGAACTACCCCTTTAACATTCAATTAGTAAAACATATACATTTATTGAAATATACAATATAAATATGTGTGTAGTGGTCAGATATTTACAGTCAACCAACCGAATTTCTTGTGATCTGCCATAATGGCTCAGATTCCATGTGTTTACATCTCAGCTGGCAATAAGTGAACATTTGTTCTGATGCACATTGTTTTACAGATACATTTCTTTGATAAGCCAATGCTAAAACCCCTTTATGCTACAAATAATGTATGCAATCAATGCTTTTCTGATCAGTAATAAGCAAACTGTCAACTTTTCTCAGCCATTTCCTTTTTTATCTGTGTCAAGGCATTGTCGTAACTTCTCTTTTTTGGCCTTTGTTTTGGCTTTATATCATCACTCAGTGAGTGGCTGGTTCAGTTTTAATGCTACACTAATGCACAACAAGAGGGTCTATGCATGTCTGTTCATGCAAAATGGGGCAAAACTGTACCGGACAAGCAAGTTTATGGTTGCTATTCAGTTCGTTTTCAACCATTTCCATCATCATCATCTGTTTGCCAAACATTTCTTTCATATACATCTCTCACCAGTACAACGGTACATTTCTGTTAACATACTAATGCATGCAGGATTATAGCTCATAATTGTACAGATGTCAGATGATTTTTGTATGGTTTGGTCTTATTTTATCTTATTTATACCATTGTTTGTTTGAGTTTTATTAATGGTATCTGTTCATGTTCCAATCAGACTCTCTCTCTGTTGTCCTGCTGGGTTTTAGTGTCTTTTGGCCAGTAGAAATGGTCGTATTACATTTAGGTGGAGTTAAGTTATGCACAGGTGTGATGGGAGAGTATTCTGCATGTATGTGCAATAGACCACACAGTATAAACACTTGGTATAAACCACTGATGTTGATCAGATGAGGTGTGGAAGGATTATTTTATGTGCGCCTGACATAAAAGGAAAGGGACCATTTATCATATCAGCTGTATTAGTTTCACATGGCGTTTGTCGCACTAAACTAGCTTACAATAATAATGTTAGATATACATACCGACAAAAACTGTGCATAATATGCCTTCCTGGTAAGAATCAATTAAACAATGTAGAGTGCAATGTCAGAGAGGGAAGAAAACGTTTATTTTTAAATGAAATATTATTTATCATATAAGTGTGACCATTAATAATCTGGGATTTGAACCTAAAACAGAGGTGACAATTTAGATTGTTATCCCCCAGAGTTCAGAAGAGAGATTGTCTGAGAATTGAAAACATGAGTGAATGAGAGCCGAGCGGACAAATCTACGGAATCAAAACTATGATTAATATTACTTATTATAGGATTTTTTTGGATTTGGAGTGTTTTTGTTTTGTTATTTATTTTTGTTTCCTGTGTAAATATATTTATTTTTGATGTTAAGCTAACATTCAGATTGTAATTTGTACAGAATATGAGATAGGAATGTATTATGCTTATGGGAATGTATCACTGCTTAGTAATTGGGGTGGAAGCCATTTTTCGTCTTGTTTTAATAATGCATTATTTTGTGTCTGTTTAGTTTCTTGTATTATAATTTGGGGTGGTGTTTGTGCTAGTCGTCTAGGTCAACACTCCCTGCCCCTATTTAATTATAAGTATTTAATGTTTTATATATTTCTGACTGTGTGCAAGGGAAAGGTTTGTGAAGCAATACTTTATTCTCTACAAACTTAAGAATTTCAATCTTCCAAAGCCTATTTCTGGGAAAATCTTTTTGATAACCCTCAATGCCAAATGTAAAAAAAGAAAGGCAGCATGATTTCTGATGACATTGGTTGTTGTTTTTTAATGGTATCTCACTGTCCCATGGTTCAGACCACACGTTCGGGGAAGTTTAACGTGGTTTCAGGATAGTGACCACTGGGATATGTGTGTGTGTGTGTGTGTGTGTATGAAAAAGAGAGACAGCATGTGATGGAGGGTCTAAACCCTTTTTCTGCTCATTAAGAAAGGCTGTATCTTCAGGCCTTGGAGCTGTGCCTTTTTCTATGCAATATTACAAACATATTCATTTTGAGAAAAATAATAACCCATCAACTGATGATCACTGTATTTGCATCAAGGTGTGGACTGTAGAATATATATAAAATATGGACACGTGTCTATGAATTTGAAACAGTCTTACTTTTCTAGTTTTATATCATACAATAAATGGATAAAAATTACACTCTGTGTTTGTTTTCTTCATCACACTAAAGCATGCCACTATTAAAGATTATATAGTGAGTGCATACACTTAAAAAATGATGGTTCTTTATAGGATCTGTGGTTCCATGAAGAACCTTTAACATCTATGAAACCTTTCCAGTGCACAAAATGATTCTTTATAGTGGAAACGGGTTCTTTGGACTGTTAAGATTTCTTCAAACTAAGAAAAAAATGGTTCTTTTAAGAACTGTTCCATAAAGGTCTTTTACCACAAATGAACAGGTAAAGGTGTTTAATTTCTGAGTCATTCCGCTGCCCTGCATGAAACAGCGGACATTTCTCCGCATCAACAGTTGCCTCCATTTTGCGCCTATGACTCATGAGCTGGTAGCAGGAGTCTATTTCCAGTATTGGGGCCACACAGCAGTGTTGCATGGACAGTTTTAGCACATGGCAGTGTCTGTGTAAAGTGTAGGGGGATGGCCGGCACAAAACATGGCCAAACTGATCTCAGGTCAGTGAGAATGTTTTTTCCCCCGGTGGATCATGTTGCTTTTTATGAGAGTGGTGAGTCAGTGTATGAGCTGTAGGATCACTTGCGCTGACCATCTCACTTTTACTATGTTTTTCTTTCCTTTATCTAAAACAACTCTAGTTGTTTTTCTCTAACCTTTCAGTTCAGCTCTATGCGAACACTACTTTAATCCTGCGCTGTCATAAAAGGCTTGTTTTCATTTTCCGGCCCTTTATAGTCAAGCTTCTTAACAAGTTTCATGTTTCATGTGCAGATAGCAGGTGAAATATTTGCCTTCTCATACTGTATTGTTTCCAGTAAGCGTTATGGGGCCTGTCATAAAGCTGACTAATTTGCTGTGGTTAGTATCCGTCCTTTCCCTTCAACGTTCTTTGTTGGCCCACTTTTATCTACATGAAGAAATGGGTTAAACCGAAGAAAAAAAAAGAATGTGTTTCCTTACTGCAGCTCACTGTAATGCATGACTGGAAGGTACTGCAATGTTTGCAGTTTTATTAACTTCAGTCATTTACAGGTATGTCAGAAAACCCAAACACTCTAAATGACTGACAGGCAGAGTGCACCTCAAAGTCTTCATATACTAAAAAGTAGTATTTTTTAAAATAATATATTTTTTTTGACAGATTTGATTTTTCAGCAGTCAGATTGTATGTATTAATTTATTAGTGTTTACATAGACAGGTATATTCCTCTAACTTTTTAACCTCTTGGCCTCTGACTGACTGTCTGACAGTCTGACTCACGCACTTTTCAGCATCCAGTCATTGATGAATAAAAATTACATTCAGGATTTTCCACTTGAATATCCTGTTTTATTCGCAAATATATCCGATTAAAAAGTCATTGTGAAGTTTCACATTAACTTTAATGATTATAATTTCATTTTATATTTACTTTTGAGAAGGTATAAAAGGACCCTAAGGTATAAAAGTTAATCTTTGTATCGTATTTATCCCTAAATAGTACATATTAGTGCTTTAAAAGTACATCTTAGTACCTTTTGAAAAGGTACTGCCCAAGTGACACTTTTGACATTCCCCTAAATTCATCTGAAACAACATGCGGTTGAGTTAATGATGACACAATATTTATTTTGAGTGAACTATGCCTTTAAATTGAATGAGAGGGAGAAAGTAAACTTCCCATGCAGCTGCATTTCTAATTTGATTCTGCTCAGTTCACAGGCCATGAACTAGACAGTCTTCCTTGTTTCTGTGGAGGCAGAGAGAGAAAGAGAGAAAAGAAAGAAGAAAGAAGAAGAAAGCCTGCAAAAGCCTTGCTCTCCCCCTCCCTCTCCTCCCCTTCTCCCTGAGTTGGCTGCAGCAGCTGTAGGCCGTGAACACACACACATACATTCAGTACATGAACACACTGCTGACACACACACACACACACACACACACACACACACACACACCAGCCCATAGCTGCCCCCTCTGGCTGGAATTTGAATTGTGCACGACAGCTGCATCTTCACCCCTCCTCTGAAGAATACATGGTAATGCTTTTTTTACTGTGTCCCTGTTACAGATATTACATGTTACTTTGCTTGATTACAATTCATCGTTATTATTACTCTATAAATACACATACACTCATCTATCTGCAGAATCTGTCTGGTATAGATCATAAATCAAGCATTTCATTGGCTTAATATCTGACATTCAAGAAAAAATGTCAAATTAAATTTCAGTTTCCATATTAAACAGGAGAGCAATTGTTTGACCAATTTACACGAAATAATACACTGTTGTCTTTTGTACCATTATAAAACTATTGTGAGGACTGAAAGTAAGGCTGAAAGTAATATTTAACAATATAATACTAGTAAACCTTTGAAATACATAGAGGATAAATGTTTTACATTTTTAAATACCGTTACATTAAGCATAGATTGGAAGTTGAACAAATGACTTGGAGTTAGCCAGTAAACTTTTCCAATTTGCTATCATTTAAAATGCATTAGCTGGAAAAGACTTATACAACATCTACATTACCTACCAAAAGCAACAGTAATCACCATAATGGTTACTTCAGGATATTAATGTCAATAAAAGAGCAAAACTTAATAGAGTCAAACGTCCCCTGTGTATATGTATTTTGTAGCACCAATCAATACATTACAATTTATCAGTATGTATACTGGGCAAAAACACTATAGCATTGGCATTGTTATCACTATGCTCTACTGACTGAGCAGTGGGAGGATTCTAAACTATCTCCTTTAAGTCCCCATGCTTGCTCAAGCATACCAAATTAATTTTTTGAAATGTAAAGTCTTATGGGTATCCCCCCATTGTGGGATCCTTCAAAGCAAAGACCATCCAATCATGCAATAACCAGGTTATTTATTTATTTTTCTTTATTTAGTTATAAAGTAATTTATAGTGTTACGACATACATTGATTTCCCTCTAAAATTCTGAATTTGTATTTACATTTTTATTGTCAGAATACAGTCTATTATTGTTTGAATACTGTAAAAAAAAAAAAGCAATGTAGAATTCTGTAAATTCAATAAAATTATACATCATGATTTAGCCATAATAAATAATATTTTTGACTTGATAAATGTGAAATGTGATAAATGAATAAAATCAATTACATTTTATGAGAAATATTTTTAAAGTTACCTGAAACACAAACAAGTACTTTGAATGAAAACAATGGTGGATAATGTAAGATTTAAAGGCAGCAGACATATATATTCTCAGGAGCTTAGAAGTTTCACAAGAATGAAAGTTTGTGCCATATAACAGTGAGCTTATGCCGGGTTACATCTGTATCAAAGGTCACTGAGAGTTAATTATTATGAAGGACGCTGAGCCCTAAAGGATGGAGCCAAGACTGTCAGACTTGCTGGATTTTTAAACCTATTGCATAACACAGGGGATTCGCTATCAGGCACTTCATTCAGATCAATGCTTTTTATACAGTTATATACGGTGTGCTGCTGTGAATGTGTTTGCAGTGTTTTGGCAGACATGTGACTGTACATAAGTTCATGTGATCTTATATTTGTGTCAGTGTGTGTGTGTGTGTGTGTGTGTGTGTGTTGAGGGGAAAGGCCCAGAGTGAGGAGCCAGAACAGGAAGTAAGAAACAGACCACACACAGCTGCGACATGGAGAGAGTGGGTGTGAGGAAGTGTGTGGGAGCTTGACATTCACAAAAACACACAATAAGCCATATTCAGTGAGGGAGCGAGACAGAGAAAAAGAAACAGATTGCAATATATCGATATGGGGGAAGCAGACTGAAAGAAAGATCTTGAATATGACATCCTAAATTCTAAGTTTATTACATCTGTTCACCGGATGTTTATTTCTTTAAAGCCCTGGAACACTTTTAGGCATCCAACAGCATTTTCTACAGTTAGTCATATTAGCAGGTGACGGTTAATGTCAGTTAGAGGGTCGAACATTGCATCATGTGTGGCAGGTGGGTGAGGTGTCCAGCAGGCCCAAGCGGGCATGAACAGAGCATGGCGGGCAGTGCCAGGTCCGTCTGTGGTGCTTTCCGCCTGAGCAGGTGAGGAGAATGGAGCTGTGGGAGAGCAGTGCAGAGCGGCTGCAGCATTAACCTAATTACAGGCTGGCCCTGCTAAATAAACACTTATTAAATTTGCATGCTCAAATACACTTCTGGACAGAGGCGGTCACAGTGCATGCAGCCTTTTGCTGTCACCCAGAAGTCCACACTTTGTAAAAAATAATAATAATAATAATAATTAGTTCTAAAAGCACATGATGTAATGTCCCTGCTCAAAATAAAATAAAATATGTATGAAATTAAATTATATTGAATAAAGATAAAAAATATGCTACATATAAAATGACATTCGTCCAAGGTCTTTCCCTCTCTACAGACTGAAATGCACAATCCAGCACCCTGTGACCCTGCATATAGGAAAAGTGGTTTGAAAATAAAATTAAATAAAAGAGTTTAGAAGGTAAAAATATTATTATTATTATTATTAATAATAATAATAATGAACGTGGGGAAGTGGAATCCTTATTTAACTGAACACCAACTTATTTTATGTTAGGTTCAGACACCACAGAAATGAAATGAAATAAATAAAATAAAATATAAAATAAAATAATAGTTTAGAAGATAAAAAATATTATTATTATTATTTTTTTTTTTTATGAATGCAGGGAAGTGGAATCCTCATATGTTATTTAACCGAACACCAACTTATTTTATGTTAGGTTCAGACACCACAGAACCACTCTCTGACCAAAAAAAACCTCGAGCTCTCATTTAGTTTGTTAACTGCAGTTATCAAGGGTCAGGGTTTGTCTGCTTTAGTTGGACTTTGATAGCCTCTGCTGGTAGATGCTGTAACTACACCAACTGCCTCTGAAAAGCATCTTTCTCCATCGACGGATATTCAAAATTAGCCATGTTCTGTTGACTTTAGGCACTAACCACTTCACAAGACATTAATTGAAGTACTAGATTTGTGTGGATTCCTTGTGGATTATTTTGAGTCTGACGGCACCCATTTACTGCAGAGTAGACAATATTATTGGTGAGAAAGTTATAGAATGCTAAATTTCTCCAACAAACTCATCTACATCTTGGATGGACCGATTGTAAATTAAATGTTCAAGAAATGTTGACTTTTATTTTACTTTTCACTACTCCTTTAACACAATCACTTCTGCCACTAGGTGCCATTCGTGTCAACCGCCACCAGGGGTCTCGCCGCTCATTGAGGGCGCACATTTTAAAGATCAGAAACATACTGGAGCAATGTCAATTATTTATCTCAGAATTAAACAACAAAATCCAACACAACAAACAAAAACGAAAATTACAATTAAAACGAAAAAGTGTTGAACTGTAGCCACGTATTATTCTGTTGGTAATCATGTTCCGATCCAATGAGATTTGAGCAGATTAGCTTCATATGGAGGCTGGGTTAACCTCCACCCGTACGAAAATCCGCGTCAGCATATTTCTTTCACACGTAGCAACACAATAGAGTTGTTTCTTAAGTCGTTTCGAGGATTTCTGTCTGTGTTACAATTTTCTTCTTGAATTTAGGCACCTTGCAGCTCCCTGCCCAGTCTGCCACGACACTGACAGATTCCTGGGCTGGACCGCCTTTGATAAGCATCCTATGGTATTTTGTTCAAGATGGCGGTGGCGAGCATGGAAAAGGACGCGATAGTAAGTCACAAATACCTTTGAAATCTTAAATGCTTCTGATTTTCATCAATAAGCCATTATTGTTAATAAAAATAGATTTAGTTAGTAAGAAGCGCAGTGGAAATCAGTATGCATCGCATGCAATGAAATGACTCGTTCATCTCTCATACCTAGAGTTGAAAAAAATCATAATGAATTTGTTGAAATGCAGACGTGGAAGACCGCAATGGAATACTTCAAGACTTCTTTTATCTCTGATGTATTTAGTGCACATCCTGTTTTTTATCTTGTCTTTAAAGCTGAAGTGCAGATGTAGAAGGCGTGTCGTTGTTATTGTTAAAATCTGCTCGTGTTTTATTGCATTTCTCATATTTAAGGGCTTTCTTAAACTTGTAAATCTTCTCTTTCTCATCTGAAGAACACCGAAGATGACCTTCACCTTAATAACTCGTTTGGAGATACTGGGTTTATCTCCCCTGATAAAGAAGACATCTCTCGTATTCTGGTAGAGTAACTTAGATGTTTAAAAGCATCGTTGTTATCTTATGATATAGTTTCTGTTGCATTGATGATTTTTGTTCCCCATTTGATATACCAGACAGTTCCTTTTAGTGGACGGATCAGAGGTGGGATGAGGCCTGGGAAGAAAATTATTATAATGGGCATCATTGATCCAGAGCCAGACAGGTATGTTTTCATATCAAAATTGCATAAATTTAAGAATGTACACATTCTAGCAGTTGCAAAGAGTTACATCAGACAAGCTCTGTCTCAGAACCTTGTGTAAGCTTCTTTAAACCGCATTTTTGGGCACCGCGGGCCTATATGTTGTCTAGATAGGCAGCACTATGTTTTGAGAAACAGAGCCTCTTGTTTCAGATTGCACTGGGTTGTAGATCTGCTTGAGAGACACTGCATGGGTGTGTGCACTGCTTAGTGATGATGGGTGTTTGCATTAGCTGTTAAGGAAACAAATATAAAAATTGTGAGAGCATTGGGTGTGTCTTGGAAACTTAACATTTTAGGATGTTGATTCAAATAATCAGTGGTAAATCTTTTGATTCACAGCTAGTTCACGTTAACCTTATGTTGTTCCAGCCAGTATGAGTTTCTTCTGTGATAGGGTATACTGTATACGTATGGGTATAGATTTATTTATTTATTTATTCATTTAGTCATTTAGCAGACACTTTTATCCAAAGCGACTTACAAATGAGGACAACAGAAGCAATCAATTGTAATATTAAAACAACTAAAAACAGATCCAAAACTAAAACCTAAAACTTTATACATACTACTTATACACATTTAAAAAAATAAAGAAATTAAATAAAAATGACAAATGCATACAACAAAATTTCAAAACTTAACATTTAAATGAAAAACAAAAAATAAAGCTAAAAACAATTCAAAACATTAAAGAACAGAAGGTATAAAAGTATAATAATGATTCTAACATAACACTAAGCCAAACACCAAAAAAATCCAAATACATGTGTATGTACAACCATGCATATATATATATATATATATATATTATACACATTTATAAATTCATTGCCGATGTCCCTGCCCGGTGGAGTCGCACGGTAGAGTCGATGGTCTTTACACTCTTCGGTCTTCACACGAAAAGGCCGTCACGCGACTGCTGCCGCGGTAAACGAAGCTTTTTTTTTATACCCGAATAACAAAATTCTACATTAATTCAGCTGGACACACTTTCCTTATTTTTTCCACAACAAATGAAGTGCAGACACTGACAAGATACGCGATACAGAACGAGACCAAACACAATATCCTCCCGGGAACACTTTAGGGGTACATTTACTATTATTCTCAGTCACCAGGCATTCACATTGTTGCAGTTGTGTCGCTACTTTACTTATATGATAAATATAGAATAGTAACAGGGCTCTCTCCACTAGCAGAGCTGGGCTAGGGTGAAATATTTATGTGTTTTATTAATTAAATTAAGTATTTAGGTATTGTAAGGAAGTGGAGCACCAACAGGCATGTTGCATATGAGAGTCTAAGAATGGGCAAGGCTGAAAAGACTTAACACTCATTTGTGATATTACACTACGGTTCAAAAATTTGGGTGTGGTAAGGTCTTTTATGCTCACCAATTCTGAATATATTTGAGCTAAATACACTAAAATGTTGTATGCAGTAATGTTGTAGAAAAATTTTCAATTTAAAAATAACTTCTTTTTATTATTATTTGGATTTATTTTAAAGTGTAAAAGCTGAATTTCGACAGCCATTACTCCAGTCTTCAGTGTCACGTGATCCTTCAGAAATAATTTCTTATGTTGAAAACGGTTGTGCTGCTTAATTTTTTGCTTTCAGGCTTCTTTGAATGGAAAGTTCAAAACAGCTGCATTTTGACAAATCTTTTGTAATTTCCTTACTATCACTTGATTAATGTAATTCCTTTCTGAATAATAATAATAATAATTTAATTTATTTAAATATAAATTTTTCTAACCTCAAACTTTTAAACAGTAGTGTAGTTGTTTGTTTCTTTAAATCTAGTTCCAAAGGCTTTTTGTCACGATTAATATTTATGCATTTAGGAGACACTTTTATCCAAAGTGACTTGGATTGTGTTAAGGATATGCATTTTGCCGGTATTGTTCTCTGAGAATCATTTATTAATGTGCTGCTCATTTTTTTTGAGAGTATAGTACTGGTTCCTGGCCTAAGGGGATGGAGCAGTTTGTTAAATTGGTGGCTTAGTCTTTAAATTGTAATTATGCAGCATTTTAATTAAGCATGCACATTACAGTCCTGATATGTCAATGGTAAGTCATTTCAGCTCAGGAATTCAGCCTTTCTAAACAGACTGCTGATCCATTAGGAATGCACTGTGATGCTCACTCTGTGTGAGAATGGATTTCAATGCAGACCTAAATTACTATGTAAAGTAGATGCATGCTATTTCTCTGTAATGTTTGGTATATTGGCACACTGTTTGTAATGCTTCATGCAACACTTGTCATATTTTTATGTTTAGTCATATGGTTATGATGACATAACATACGAAACCTACTAGTACACATGAATAAATCTTTAAAAAAAGAAGACCAAGAACTTTAGGCAGTGCATTGCACCAGAAATTGGCTGTTTACATGCTTAAAGTTTGTTTTCTGCACAGCTTTGACATCAGTTTGACCTGTGGCCACAATGAGGAGAACGATGATGAAGACCTCACTGATGTGGCCCTTAAACTCGGAGCAAGATTCACTGAAAGGCAGTTCCTGAGGAATGCACGGGTTTCTGGGAAATGGAGTGAGGAAGAGACACCCATAGTTTACTTCCCCTTCATTCCGGACCAGCCTTTTAGGGTAATGAGCTGAAACACTGACATCTACATGCTCTCTAATCTGAGATCTCTAATCTGCACGAAGCATGAGTCCAGGGTTGTGTGCAAAACTGATGGCAGCTGCTTCATTACTCATTACATTTAACTCACACCGCTGTTGTATATGCAGGTATCTTTTCAGAGTCAGACAGAAGGAAATATCCACATAAGGTGATAGATATATATATATATATATATACAGTAGGCAACATTTTAAGTGGATCAAAAAAGTTCATCAAAGTTGTTCTAAGACAAGAATGCTTTTAGGTTTTAGGACCACTTTGATGAAAGGTTTTGATCCACTTCAAATGTTGACTACTGTATATATATATCCAGAAAGTATGTCTGCTTTTGCATGACTGTTTATTCCTTTATAATAGCCAATTACTGAATTATTCCATATGGCGGAGAGTTGTACGACTAAAGTGGGTAAAGATGCTTGAAGATATTGAGTGCTTATTGTTTGTAATCTGGGCTGAAGGCGAACCAAAAAATGGGTCACTGTTGAGCTGAGATAAGCAGTCATGCAAAGTAAGACAAGCACTTCCTTTCAACACACTATTCACAATGTGTCTCAGTGACTGACAAAGGATTCTTTTGATTTGATCTGATTTCGCTCTTTCTCCCCTGTCCTTTCCCCATTTATACAGATTGAGATCCATTGTGAGCACCAGCGTTTTAGGATCTTTGTGGATGGACACCAGCTGTTTGACTTTTATCACAAAGTAAAGTCTTTGCAAGCCATTAATATGATCCAGATAGTTGGGAGTCTTCAGATCACCAAGCTGGGCTAACCAAGCACACCTGAGCACGCGCCAGAAGGTACTTCTCACAGGTGACCATCTGCACCTGTGTGTTTGCCGCAGCTCACACAAAGACATCAACAACATCTGCATTTCCACTTCTCTTTTGCCCTCTAACCTCACATTGTAATGATTTCTGAGGATTGTATCATACCAGGTTTGGTGAATGGTTGCAATATCAGATGTGTGTTTTCCAGTATCTTTGCTTCACATTGTAGCTTATTTGTTTAGCTTCAATCATATTTCAGGGATCGCACACTTTGATATGCACTCTGTGGCAGTAACATACAGTATGCCACTGGGATTTAGCTGCTCTCCATAGACACTGCCAGTGTGCTTGTGCTTGTAGTCTAGCAGTGTAGGTTCGAAATGATCCAAAACTCAGGAAATCAGATAAAGTTGATTTTACTTCATTTCACTCTGATGACAAATTTGCTTTAAATTATTATGAGTTACTCTGAAATGCTTTGGCTGCTAGAATATAGGAGCTCAGAGTCCGCATTTGCTGTTCCACCTGGGTTTGATTTATTTAATCTGAATAATTAAAATATTTTGGAAGGAAGATGTTATTTTATCTCCAAATTGTGTAGCGGGGTGTATGGTAGACATTTAAATAGCATACCTTTCCTGTCTCTGTTCATTGCAACTACTCATTTAGGGAGATATAGAATATGTTACACTGAAATTTTGTAGAATGTCACCATGAGGATTATTTAATTTGAGGTAGAGGAAGTTTTTATTTTTGGAAATTTGATCATCCAGTCATTCTCCTCCAAGCCAGCACAGTATTTAATTACAACAGTATAATGTTAAATCCTTGGCAACCAAACCAACACAGATGTTTAATTACATTGTTTTGTGTGAGTAAATGACTTCAGTGCAGCAATTTTGCAAAAAATAACTCCGCTTATCTGTTTACACTTTATGAGCACCTCGTAAAAGTTGAAGGAGCAGATATAACAGGGCTGAATTGTTTCTTGAATGTACTGTCATCCACTGATGGGCTTCGTAATAGCTTAGCTGTGGGTGTAAAGTGAGCATCTCCTCCTCCTTCATACTCCTTATGTCACTCCTCTTAATATATAAACACATAGTCAATGGTCAACATGTTTCTGTATTCAGCAGTGATTTTGCTGAGATCCTCTGCCCTGTACACCCACAATGCTGTCCACTCGGTTGTCTTCTGCTCAACTTCCACTTGTAGGATTGGATTAGTATGATAGCAGTGATTATTATTGCTACTTATTACATTACAATATCCAAAAAACACTTTTTGATTTGCGTTAAAATCATACATATGTTCACTACCATTCAAAAGTTTGGGGTCGGTAAGAATTTTTGAAAGGAATGTTTTTGAAAGGAGTCTCTCACCAAGACTGCATTTATTTGATGGTAACTGCAGTAAAAACAATATTGTTGTTTTTTTATATATATATATATATATATATATATATATGTGTGTGTGTAATTTTTTTATTTATTTATTTTTATTTTTTTCAATTTAAAATAACTTCCATTTTATTTTAAAATGTAGTTTATTCCTATGATGGCAAAGTTGAGTTTTCACTCTGGTCTTCAGTGTCACATGATCCTTCAGAAATCATTCTGATATGCTGATTTGATGCTCAAGAAACATTTATTTTTACCAGTGCTGAAAACATCTGTGCTGCTTATTATTTTTGTGAAAACTAAGCGGTATTAATTTCTTAAAAAAAACCATCAAAACCTAAATTTTGAATGGTGGTGTATACTACTGTCACATCAACTATTGTGTGGATGAATGTGCCCTGTTCTGTAGTGAAAGAGTCTGCAATGCTTCTCATTAGTCAGTATTACTGTATATTCAGTATTATGGTCACTATTGTAATATTTTCTAAAACTATACTTGTAGTCAGTCTGTGTCCTGGAACACATGGCAGTGACGAATGAAGTTGAAGGACTGCCGTTTTGTCTGCTTTACTGGTCGATCTACTTGACTGAATTTCATGTGATGAAATGATGCTATTACACGCCAGAGAGTACTAGCACCAGCCAAAGACATTTGCCCACATTAGCGTCTGGTCAACATTGAAATCAGAATATTTACTGAGTGCAATATTAAAGATCCTTAATCTGTTGAGAAGGTACTCCTGACAGAAAACTCCAGCTAAATAAAGTATTGTACATTTAATGTGAAGTAGGGCATTTTTATACTTGGCTGATTTTCTCTGCAGTTGTTTGTGCCTCAAACTCATGCAGAGATTGTTTAATCGAGACTGAGAATCGGTACGGCAGCACAAGCAATATGGTCCTTGACCACACACCCAACTGACGTGTTGTGGCAAACGCACTTTGATATGACATGCTTAGCAAATGAAACATGGTCATCTGGACCAATATGATACACTTAACAGTATTGCTATTTAACTGCTAAATCTGCTGTGAGTTGTGAGCTTCATTCTGTGTGGTGTGATGTTTTAATGTTTAAATGTTGACCATTCTTAATTTAGTCTCTGAACAAAAAATGAAATTACCTCAGGTGTGAAATTACACCTGAATAATTGAAAAATGGGGAGGGAGAATATGTATTTACAAAAATAACAGGTGAGAAAGAACACAAGGAGAGAATGTCAATAGTGTTGTTGACTGTGCTTTAAGAAACCTTAGTATAATAGATTTTGGTAATGTATTTGGCAGACGCTGTTATCTGAAGTGACTTACAGTTTATTGAAGTTTTAACAAACATGCATTTCTCCCTATGATCCTACTAATATTCCCAATTACTGATACCAGTTCTAATGCTTCCATCTTCATTGCTCTTTCTTGTCTTGTATCTGAGAAGTAACAATCTTTCAAACTGGTTCACATTTATGAGGGTTGAAAATGAATGTCTTGGTTGTAAACCATTGTTCTGAACCCTTCGAACTTTGGATGTACATATACTAAACAGGGCCTCTGTATGCTTAATTTTTTTAATATCTATATATTTTTTTGCTACTGCAATAATGTCTTGACACTAAAGAGAGAGTGTTTGTATGGTGTATGTGCTATTTAGATATTTAGTTTAGTAGATATTTCGTTTTCACTGGTTTCCAGTTCATCAACATTTTAGTTGATTTCTTTAGACTCTAGGTAGCATGGTACATTTCTTTTTCCTCTTTTGGATTTTCGGAGCTTTGCTTTTAGAGCTTATGTCAGTTCTTTTATTTAAAGAGACTATTTCAGATGTGTTCATGTATTACTAAAGTGGCCCATTACTTGGGAGTTAGTTTGTGATGTTGGATGTAGTTGCACAATAATTTTCATGAATTAAAACCGGAGTTGGTTCAGTGTGCTTTCGAAACTTAGTATTTATCAGAAATGTGCCTATTGAAATATGGCGTTGGTGTTTGGGACCTAAAATTTTATTCTTACTAATGATTTACACCAACATACTTCAATTTTGAGTTGCACTTTTCAAAGTAATTTTTTTTTTTTTGTAATGCACTTTTTGTAATGCAAGCCAGTGCTGATATTGAAACTAATCAAAACAAACAATAAGTTCATAATTTGCCAAGGTATGAAATGTTTGTCATTCTGAATCCCCTGTAAAATACTTCAATATGTATGGTACAACTAAAGAGTAGCATTTGGGTGAAAAAAAAAAGTATGTGTGAATAAAAATGTGCATTACAAATACCTAAAAGTACACTTGTGGTGATTAATTCTGTTTGGTCATCTGGAAAAACATAAAAAAGTTCATGTGAATGCATTGTGTTTTGATTTTAAAGGCAAGATTTGGTTATTTTGTGAATTTTGTAACCTCCATTAATTTCGGTGCTTTTCTAATGGATTTGCAGACCAATAAATCAGTCCTTACAGATTTTGAAGTCATTTAATGTGTCCTGTGTACACTTAGCATTAGCTTCACCTGATTTTTAAAGCTGCTTGGCGGTTTACCAGTTCAAACAAAACGCAATACCTAAACGACATCAAACTGTAAATACTGTAAATTGCAAGAATAAAGTGCACTCTACTGGTTGGTTTCTTTAATTGGAGAAAGAAATTATTTTATTTCATTGACTGTAATATGTATAACATGTTTTGAAGGCATAATTAACATCACCCTCAGATCAGCCCTTATGTAATACGTTTTCTACTGCCAATACAAAAACAGAAAAGGCAGTGCATTTGTCACAATGCGAAGTTCATTCACGAAAGTGACCAATAGAGGGAGCTATACGCGCAAAAATATTCCGTTGCCATCTGTTCTTTTCTATATAATTCTAGTGTTAAAACGAGGTCTAATCAAAGTATTAAAAAGGAAATACAAAGTCATTAACTATTTAAACTTCTCTGAAAGACGTGCAACGTGTGTGTTTGGTTCAATTCTAATTAATAATGATAAACTCCCTTCTGAGGTGGTTATTAAAAAATCCAACAAAAGACGAAGAAAACCACACGCCTATTGTTTATTAGTACGGAAAGCAGTGGTCAAATAATAAAGGAAGAGGGATTTTTAATACAGTATCTGGCATCCTGACTACGCAGTGACGTAACCATTGACAGCCAACCAGCGCGACTCCAGCGTCGCAGTGTTATCGTTGACCCGCACAACCATGGCGCTGCTCTGCAGATCCACAGGGCTACTTCTCAAACACAGTAAACTGTGGCCGTCTGCATTTGCAGCAACAAGGCAATGCAGTTCAGGTAACAGAAATCATGTCTCCGTAAGATGAATGGCTTATTTTTCAGTGTCGCTCTCGAGTTTTGCTTTGGTTGGAAACTTGCGTCATTTGCCTGCGCTAGTTCTGTGACTCCTGAATGTGTTGTACTAGTATCTGCAACTTGATAATGGAAAAACGGAGCTTTATAGTAGCCGCAGTTACATTTGTGTGCGACTGTTTACAGCTGAAACATATTTAAGAATAAAATAATAATATAGGTACAACAATAGTGCGCATACTAGAGATATTTCCACAATTAAAAGCCATGACAGCTTGCGAACTCTAATGAGGTGATATATATGCTTAATCAATACTGTTTTAAGTTATTTAAAAATTGCATGGATCCATTGTGAGTTAGTTTGACCCCCACCTTCATCTCTATTGCAGGTGGCCAGTATCAGTACATACTAGTTGACAAAAAGGGTGAAAAGAAGAATGTTGGCTTCATCCAACTGAACAGACCAAAGGCTCTGAATGCTCTTTGTGATGGGCTTATGATGGAGGTGGGCAAAGTCCTTGATGCATTCGAAGCTGACAGCGAAGTGGGAGCAATTATCATCACAGGAAGCGAAAAAGCCTTCGCGGGTGTGAAACCGTCTGTGAAATGTGTGTTATGTAGAATTGTTTTGGATTGATTGTGTTTTATTGACACTTTTGCTTTCATAGCTGGAGCTGATATTAAAGAGATGCAGAATCGAACTTTTCAAGAGTGCTATGGTGGAAACTTCTTGGCACATTGGAACAGGGTATCAACAGTTAAAAAGCCTGTTATAGCAGCTGTCAATGGGTTTGCGGTAGGTAAAATATTTAAATGCATTCACTAGAATGACTCCCCCTTGAGTGCTTCAAGCATAAACATAAATGTATTTTCTGTCCAGCTTGGTGGAGGATGTGAGTTTGCCATGATGTGTGACATAATCTACGCTGGGGAGAAAGCACAGTTTGGACAGCCAGAAATCATGCTTGGGACCATTCCTGGTACAATAATGCATCAGTTTTTTTGTTATGTTGATTAATTGATGAAGAATAATTATAAATGGGGAAAAAAAGGCAGCTGAAATTACATTATTTCTTTGGCTTCAGGTGCTGGTGGCACTCAGAGGCTTACAAGAGCAGTGGGAAAATCCCTTGCAATGGAGTTGGTTCTCACAGGAGACCGAATCTCAGCTCAGGAGGCAAAACAGTCTGGTTCGTCTTTCAAACTTTCTTTTGCACTATAGCTTCTTTCTTCTTCTCTCAATTTAAGAAGTGGACTAATGTATTCATTTTCGCAGGTTTGGTAAGTAAAGTGTTTCCTGTGGATCAGCTGGTTTCAGAAGCGATCAAATGTGGAGAGAAAATAGCTGGCAATTCAAAACTTGTCTCAGCCATGGCAAAGGAAGCTGTCAATGCAGGTAAGAGTTTCATTAAAGAGATAGTTGATACTTTTATTGTTGAAATATTTTCTGCTCATATTTCATGAATGACTTACATTAGGTTCATGCATCCAAATTTCATGCATCCAGATAAAAAAATACATAGAGTCCTGTGCAGCCATTTAGTTTTATTTGATCTTTAATTACAGCATTTGAACTGACTTTAGCTGAGGGCAATCGACTTGAGAAAAGATTGTTCCATGCAACCTTTGCGACGGTGTGTCACTTTTTTTCCACTTATTCATTTCCTTTTTTGAAGAAAACGATGACTTCATTCTTGAACTTGCTGTGTTCTAATTTTCAGGAGGACAGAAAGGAGGGCATGACTGCTTTTGTCGAGAAGCGAAAGGCTGCTTTCCAGGACAAGTAAAATTCCAGTGGAAAATATGGTGATTTTTAAACCATGGTGTTTAGTTTGTGATCAAATGCTGTTATTAAAATACTCTACTTTTCCTTCATTTTCTTATCAAGTGTTTATTAAAAAAACATCAGGATCTGTACTTTCGGGTTGACGGACTTAACATGTAGTTCAATTAACTCATATTTAGCTTGGTTTATACATTACCCATTTCTAATTAATGTCCGGGTATTGTTGATTGTCTGGTATTATCACCTTGAAACCTTCTTTGCTGATACAACATAAATCATGGCATCCAGTACAATAACTGTGTGTAATTTAAACATACAGCATACACTAGCAGTTAAGAGAGAGAAAATGGCATTGCCATAACCTTTCTAAATTGTTTGTAATTACTGTACAACACTGTTGAAGGTTTTGCAAAACCCCTCTGATTTGACTTTGTATGTTGATATGGCGATTATTTGACTAAAATTCATTGGGAAAAGACGTCGCAATTCCACTTTGTACACTCTAGGTGGTGCTGTGGGTGTATTTTCAGTCACTCGTGCGGCTTATTCATTGAGGTAGCCTAATAAAGTCGCTGTAGTAGTATTTTTGTAGTGATTTTTTAATGGTATATCTCCTATTTGACACAATTATTTCAGTGTAATGTAATATTATTAAGTGTTTTCATCTGATATAGTGCAAAATGGGCTTTTGGAGGGCACTGTGAACTATAGTGTTTATAAATACTGCGCAATGCAGGTTTCGTGCGGCATAGTGAAGTTTGTTTATAACCAACGACAGGATCAACATATTCATAGCAAAAACTCTTTAAAATAATCTAACCTTTAACATATCACTGTATGTATTGAAACGATGATTTATAAATAACTAGCATTTTCAGCTGATTAATATGCTCTTTTTAATGAATTTTTTAAAATGTTACTTTAATAACTTGCTATTTGTAGCCTATCCGTTTTTCAATAACTTAAATGCAAGTTATGAAATCTATCGCAGCTTTTGAAACTAACCCGCTCAAACTTTCTAGTTACTGACGAATAACTGTAATGTCGTTTAATCATAACTTTCATCAGTTGTCAGGTTAAAGATCACCAGAGAACTTACAACCCACTTTTACGCATTAAACGCTGGCTATTTTATGTGAAATACCGCGTCCAGAAGGACCACGGCAAATGCAATTAAAGGAAGAGGCTATTCATCTCAATTGCACATCAACTGAGAGCATTTTCTCACTTGAAAATCTCGGCTTTTTTTCGCACGGCGTCTTTCCAAGCACTCAAAAGTCCATAGCCTAATTGATTTTAATTTTCATTCAATATTCCCTCAGACTCCAGCTTTCTTCTCAGCCCCTAGAACAAAACTTTTAAAAGAGGAGAAAAAAACTTTCTCTCCACACACTGCAGCAGCACAAAGGTCTCCTTAAAGACAGCAAAAGAAAGGTTCCACTTTGAAGTCTATCCCCTGCTAACGAAAGGTCAAAATAATAAATGTAGACCGAATTGAGGCGCTCAGCGCAGACAAAAGGGGCAAAACGTTACATTTTGGCAGAGGCAGCTCCTCATAGCGTGATAAACTCATTTAAAAAAGCAGAACCAAAGAGGGAGCAGCATGGTTCCTCGGTAAAAGAAAAGAGCTTTGAACTGATCAGACAGTCTTGGCTCCTCCGAATGTCTTTTCTTCTATCAGTCTTCCATCTTTCCACTTTCACTCTACATTTCGCAGCTGCAAAGCCTCCACACACCTCTTTTGGAGCAAATTTCCCTGAATTACAGCCACATCACCAGCAGTTCCTCTTCATCAGTAGCAGCTGCACGTCTAGGTGTCGTTCTTCATTTAGACGCGAGTTTAACTTCAATTAGCTTTCTAATTTCTTTTATTCCAAATAAATGTCCAACTAGATAGGGGAAAAAATCTAAAATTTTTCTTAATGACATTACAGTTTGCTTAGACATTGAATACTTTATTTATTAGCATTGGATCTTGTGGGAATTTAACACTATTGTCGAACATATAGTCAGGAGCGATAATGTACAATTTCACGCGGGATCTTTGAAAATCAGTTTAAAGTGTTTCAGTCACACCGCAAATGATGGGCTTGAGTACAAGGATCTTTCCTCAACATTTTAGACTAGGCTACCTTAAGTTTTATATCAAGTTAGGTTCACATTGTGCGCAAAATTACAATGCAATGCTTGGTCGTCAGAGACGAGTCATGCATGATAAAAATGTGAAATAATGATTTTGAAAACACCTGTTGATATAGGCTAATCTGTTGTGCATTATTTTAAGATCTATACGGATATTACAATTATGCTACTCTAGCACTGCCACTGATGTTATTTGGTAATTTTTTTAATGGGTAGTAGTTTGCTAATTAATCATTTATATAGCCTAGGCCTACGTTTTAAATATAAATGCAAAAATAACTATAAAGAAAAATATAAGATATCGACCGATCGAGTGGATGTCGGTTACCTCTCAAGCAAAGGCTATTTCTGTTTGCTTTCTGATAACTTGACATTTTCATTAGGCTATTTGCATGCTGGGTATCTTAAAATGTAAGAGGTTATGACTCAAATAACACAATAAGTAAATTTATGCAAAGGCAATGCTGAAAATGAAAATGTCTTCTCATTCTGAAACGGAAAGTAACCTTAGACCTATATGTAGCCTATAACCAGTCGTGCTTAAATATGAAATAAATAAAACTAGGCTGCTTGTCATGAGTACCAAGAGGTACGTAAATTACGTAGGCTATTCTAAACGCAGGTTGCGTTAGAGACGTACTGTAGCTCTACCAATTGAAATACATAAAAGGGTCACATGATTCTCCACAAACTCTCTCGTGTTCTGTCACTTTTTTGAAATGGTTATACTAAAAGGGAATCCCGTCCATACTTACGCCTGAATTATTGTTTGCTTTGGCGCAAATGGGTCATGGAGATGAATTAGGTAAGTCGTTAATGAGATCAGATCACAGTGTTCCTTTTTACGAACTTCACGCCAGCCTTCGGAAGCCTGGCATTCTTGTGTCACGCATGTGATATCTGGATTAATATAAAACGATATACGTGTTAGGATGATTATATCCTGTCATAGGTTTATACAAGGTTAGATACGATGTAAAAACGCCACGGATAAATCCTAGTTCGTGCAGTAAAGCGGGAAGTCACATTGCTTTGGCAGCGCTCCGTACCGCGCAACTTGCGCTTTCATTTCGATCATCAAAATGTCACTCAAAAAACTTTGTAGGCTGTCTCTCATAAAAATGTCACATTTTTATTATCTCTAAGCCAAAGCACATATCCGCTTATTCGACTCCCGCTGATGTTGAAAAGCGTTGATTTCCCGTCCGTCTGTAGCTTGAGTGGATCTGGTTTGTCTTATGAGCACAGAGGAGACATCAGTGCAATACAGTTATAAGACCTCTATGTATGGATTGTCATGTATCATGACTTTTTTTTTTGTTCTTGCAGACGCAAATTGTCCAACCTCATCTATTTGTAAATGTGGTCCAGTGGAGATAAGAGCGGATGGTGTGTGTCCTACAAGCGTCTAAACTTTTACAAAATGTAGCAGGTATTGTTTCTACAATAAAACTGTTAAAAATAATTACTTGCACTTTAGTAGTTAACAGAAAAAAAGATTTAGCACATTTCTTACACTGTTTAAAATAAATCTCATGCTAATTTTTTATGGTTTTACAGAAGAAATGATAACTGATCATTTGTAGCCTAGGTTATTGTAGTTCCAGATCTACTCAGCCCAAAGTCATTCTTAATATGCAAATGACATTTTTGTCACTGATTGCTGTGCATTTAGTTGTTTAATCAAGTATATGGTTTTACTTTTTAAGGTGTAGGTATACCAGAACTTCTGAAGGCAATACTGAAGCTTTTTCCTCTTGATACCTCTGATGATTCGTTGGGTAATAACATTCCATTATCTGGCATCTTTTATTTTTTAATGGCTAAACCACAAATTTCACCTCCGTTTGTTAATGTATGTAACTTATCATAATTGTAGATTGTGTCTGACACTAAATAAGGTCTGATTTGTTAGGCAGCTGTCATGGACCTTGTGCAGAGTGACAAATTTAAGGGTCTGAAAGTGCCGGTATGGGACCAGTATTCTGACCTCCTGAAACAAGCAGGATCAGATGTAAGCTATTATATACATAAAGGGTCATAACTCATACGATGAGGACTATTCATCACTGTTTAAAACTAGATTTTCAAAGGGAATACAAATCATTTGTCCAGGACATCAAATATTATCTCAATAATATAATATTTTACTTCAAATTTCACATACATACATACACGCATATATATATATACATATATATATATATAATCACATTAACAAACAGTCTTAAAATTTTGTATGCTTTTTTTTCTTTCAGGGTAACTTCAAGTTTGTTGATCGGTTTGCATTTTATGAGCGTGCCAAGAAGTCATTTGCTGTAGTGGCAACTGGGTGAGCATTTCTATTTATGATCTATGATGGGTCTGTTTAACTATTAAATTATTATATATTCATATTTAAGAAACATAATAATTATGGATGATCCGTAAATCTGTTTGACAGGGAGACTGCTCTGTATGGAAATCTCATAATCAAGAAAGGTGTCATTCCGCCTGGTGAACAGTGCTGAAAGAAGGCTGTTTGGTACAGTTTTTCAGTGCCAGAGTTTTTACACCAAATTACTATAGATAACGCACATACAAAATACCTTTATATTTATAAAAAAATATTGTATATATAAAAAGTATGTTATTAATTTAATGCCATCCTTTTAGATTTTGATTGCAACATGACTGCTTTCATAATTGTTCAAAAAGTTCAAAGAATTTTCTGTTCATATTTTCTGTAATGTGATGTTGTAAAATAAGCAATAAGACAATTTCTTTAATAAATAGATTAGAGAAAATCATACAATAAAATACAATTTGAAAAATTGTAGTACATTTTTCTTTTCTTTTTTAATGAAAGTTTTGTGAAATGAAAGTCAGCTCTGTTTAACCTTTAAAGATTTAATCTTAAAGTTTAAATATAACTGGTCAAATGTTGCTTTTCATGATCAACAGTTGTAGCTCAATCCCCACCTGCACATTTCATTTTGTTGCGCATTGTTCTGTGAATTAACAGCCGCTTAATTGAGCTCTGTGAATGTTCTCGTTAGGACTATGGAAATGTAAAATGTTTGTTTTTCTTATACCTTGCCTTAATAAATACTTTCTACTTTTAAATAATTGTATTAAAATGTATTTAATTTACTCAGTTATTTCAAACTGATTCAGTAAAAAAAGTGATCAATATGACTTCTTAATTATGGTCACAGTCTTCTCAGTATTGATGAGTTTGAGACATGCTAAACAGATAAACTGTTTTATTTTTATGTTCAATATTAGCTATATTAAAAAGAAATCATGTTAAAACACATTTTAAGACTTCAAAAAAATAGAGAGCATTTAATTAAAACTACACATAATGAATTAACATTCAGTATTACAATCCTTTAGACATGACATGACTTATCTTATCATTGCTTATGATAAAGCTCATCCAGGTCTAACTCTGGCTCCGTGTGCACCCTTTTTGGGCGAATGGGGAATATATTCATCGGCAGAGCCTGCTGGTCAGACTGATGTCCTTTAACATCTGCGTGGTACAGGTCGTCTTTGTCCTCTTCAGGGATTGAATAGATGGGCCTGACATTATCTCCAATTACATCCTTCTCTTCTCTCATTGGCTCTTCAGCTACATCAAACATGCCATGGTATAGATCATCCCTATCTTCTTCTGGTTTGTCATGCATCCGTACCTGATCGTGTCCCAGTGGCTTAAAGTAGTTTTCAGGCTGTTTTGCATCAGCTGGATGTTTTATGTCAAAGGAGTTGTAGAGAGCATCTTTATCCTCTTCAGGTCTGTCATATTTCTGCTGTATTTCTCCTTTTACGGCTTTCCAGATCAACATGCTGGGATCAATGTCAGAATCTGTAATGTCCATGTCCTGTGGTGGCTCCACCTCCTTCATTCCCAGGATCATCTTCCCATTGGGATGATCAAAACTACAATGGATAATATCTTATTTCAATGATTTGTAAATATTATTACAGATTTATTATATACAGACCTATTTAGATCCTTCACAGTGTGCAGAAGGCAAGACTTACTCTATAGTGTCCTGAACTGCTTTTCCCAACACTTTTTCCTGCAGGACAAATGTAAAACTAAAATGTTAAATGTATACATTTTTTATATGTAAAAGCAACAAGTCAAACATTAGCATATAGATTATTAAAAAAAAAAAAAAGATTTTGAAATAATTCAATTAAAAGATGAAAGGGTACACAGCCTACTCAGAAATCACAGATTTAGAAAGTTCATTAAAATTCATGTTAAATTCTTTACATCCTTTTCATCTCGCTCAAAATGTCAAGAAGGGTCAGGGCAGACCTTGTCAAAACAGTTGTAATTAAAAGCGACTATAGCCATTGTTTCTTTTTTTCTTTTGTAACTCGAGACAGTCAAAATATTTAGCTGTAAATTAAGAGTGTCCATATAAAGTAAAACATACCCTGGGCCTTTATGGCTTGGCTGAAGTGCTGAACAGCAGCACTGACTGCAGACTAGAACAGAAAACCTTTAATGTGGGAAACAAAACATGAGTGTTGAAGCTCATGCTTTTAGCTTAGAGAAAAATAATAATAATAAAATATCCATATGTAACAGTGAAGCTCATCAAAACTCACCTGATCATAGTGGTTCCTCATACTGTGACAATCACAACGAAATATGAATGGTGTTTTACATGGAGCTGATGATAACTATCTTACCTGTAAAGATCAAAGTTCAGCAATAAACTGAACTCTGTGCAAGGAATTCTGATGTATTATTTTTTTTTATCATGTAACTGAGTGTGTGTGCATATATATATATATATATATATATATATATATATATATATATGAATGAATATGCATATAATTTTATACGTGTATATTATTAATTATATTTGCTTTGCTTTTGCCTAGCCAGTTAATCCTTCATTAAAATAAACACTATGCAACTCAAGCAATGCTGCGTTTATAGATCACCCGATTATTAAAATAATTTGGTATTTTCTGCACTTCATACCGAACACTGATATTATGTCATCTCTATCATAATAAAGGAATCAAGACACTCTTACCTGTCAACATAAAGTCGAAAGTACAGTACAATTGAAAACAGATAATCATTCGCAGTTATCTGACCTACAGTAGGCTATATTGTCGAAGATTAATAAATGATGCACGTGTAGATGACTGAAAGGCTATAGGGAATCGGCCTTTGGACTCAGTTCGAGAGTTTTAGGCTATTGCAGACTATCCTTGTTTCATATTTAACTTATATGGAAAAATATGGAAACACATTAAGATCAGTATCGAATATTTAATAAAGTAACAATGATTTAATATTGACACGACTATAAAGTTAATTAGGAATAATGTAAAACCTGTAGAATTTTTATTCAACACGGAAATCCTAACGTTTTGGTTTTAAAGATGTTTGAGACAGACATCCGACAACTAGACGCGAATAAATGCAGTAGGGTCAGGTTTGGGTTGAGGATTAAGGATTAAAGGTTAGTTAGACCTCGGGATTCTGCCAGGGCTCTAGCCACCCAAGTGGTGCTCTTTTCCCAAGCATCAAATAAAAACACAACCCTGCAGTCACGGAGTTACACGGCGCACCGCCACAAGATGCACAAGAGCTCTTGAAATGATATCCATCGTATCTGTGTAGCCTATAAGGTTTATCGATGTATGTGAAAACAAAGCACATGCTGTTGAAGATGGACTTCTGTTTGTGGAGTGAAATTGCATGTAGGCTAGCTGATTTGCTAATTAGTCTACAGAATAACAAAACAGGAACAAGACCTGAAGCTTAATGTGAATGATATGATGAACTGCAAAATAGTTCATGACCAGGTTCAACATTTTAAAAGTGGAAAATATATATTTTGTGATGCATTTACTGTACAAATTAGTTTATTGATTACTTTTGCATAGTAACATTAAAATTTTGTAATGCTTCAGTGGCAGGGCAAACAACTGCAGCCAATAAATCACACTAAAAAGCCTCAGAGACCCTGGTTTGTTGTTGATTCATGTTCCAAAAATTGCTGCGCGATAGGCCGCACAGCATCATGTTTGTTCAGAAAGCCCCTTTGTAAAAGCGACTGCTATCCCACGGTGACTAACGGCACCCGTGCAGACGCTCTCATCTCCCACGGAACTGAGTCAAAAATCTGTGCAGCAGCAAACAGCGACTGACTATGTGGCATGAGACTGAGGGCAGACGAGCACTCTGTGATCTTTATGCCAAGTGCTTGGCCTCATTATTGGGCTTATTGCAGGATCAAGAGCGAGATGATGTTTACTCACGGCTCGAGTGCAGACAACTTGAGTCACGTGGAAGGCTGTTTCAAAAGGCTCTCAGCACAGGAAATGTGGCACCTGAGTTCCTCGCATGAGGAATTTATTCCAGTCAGTGTATTAACAAAGCCTTCAAGGCTTTTCTCTGTAGAAAACATTCTCCTTTTCTCACCACTGTGACTGTGCATACCTGTAATTAGACAGATTGTGATTTTAATACAGCCGAAACCTGTGGGGCCCCATACTGTGCTTTGATGCTTGTTTCACAGCCATAATACTCAAGTGGTTAAAACAGAGAACGATCAAAACAGCATGGTTAATGAATACAAATTATAACATTATCTCCGGAGTTACATAGTCTTGTGGACTGTGTTATGATGTCTATTTGTTGTTCTAAATGAATGAAGATTTGTTTTGTGACAATATATGCTCCCCTCACAAACCATGACTAAAGAGAACACATTTGCTTATATGGTAACTATATGAAGTAGACTTATGCTGTACAAACCACGGGAAATAGCATAGAAGGAAAACATAAATAATAATGTGTAAATCAACTGAATGTCTGTCATGTCTTTTTTTAAACAAATCCATTTTAAACAATGGATTATTTGTTTAGAGAGAATTTCCATCCCAAATATTCAGGGCACATGCAAAGAAACATGCTGCAAAACACCACATTAAACTAGACAAGTTTATGAGATATGACTTTTAAGTTGAAAGGTATTAAAGCATAATACAAATACCCTGCAATTGTATATTTAGTATACTGAACTGGTATACTTAATGTCTGCTAAACTGGAACAACTAATTTTATACTTAATGCACTTTAATTGTGCGGAAGTAGTGCTGAAGTCAAACTAAAGACATACTTAATTACATTTGATTGTGTTAAAGCGGAACTATTACAAGTATACTTCAGGTACACTTTAAATATCTTGCATTTAAAGACCGATATTTTTCAAAGATCATAAAATCCTCATCAATGACATAAAACACATTTTATACTTAATATTAAAAAATGTGCATTGTGCACAAATAGTACTCCAAATAAAGTTTAATTATAACTTTTATATCAGTAAGTCTCAAGCGATATGTCAGTAAATATGTTAATAGATTTGAACTAATACTTAGTTTGAAATAAATGTATTTTAAACAGATTACTTTTTTACTAGGGAAGTCTTTAGCTTTTTTAATTTCTTGCGGGGTACTTTCTTGCAAAGTTTAAATGAGTTGCTGCAGCGTTTTTATGGTTATGAGGGTTATTATTTTAAGGTCATGAGAGTTATCAGTTATCTTAATGATTACTTAAAATAAACAATAAATCCTTAGGGTTATTACACTAAATCTGTTTATCAGAATAATATTTTTGTTGTGTGTGTGTGATCACCTTTCTGAAGTGAGCAAATAATCTCTTTACACAAACATGCCGATTCTGGTTAAATGTTTACTTTATCTTTGCAACTGATTTTCTTTATCCAGAAGTACCAATGTAATGTTACATACTTTTTAATATTATAGGTCATTCATACTCTATTCTACAGATCATTTTATTACATTTGATTTTATAATTTTTATTTTAAAAAGAAAGAGTGAAGCACAATGTTTCTTAATATAATGACCCTCAAAATGCCTCTGTTGTCAAAGAGTGTAAATAATCTTGCATTTCAAAATATTGTATATAAATACATTTAAAAAAATAACAAATTATTGTCTATTTACTTTTATTTAGTACTAGGGTTCCCAAGTTTTGCTGAGCACTGGCAGTCCACTAATTTATCTTAATAACAGAATAAACTCAGGAACTTGTACACATATAACTTAAAATAACATTTTGTGCAAAAGGGCATCAATAGTAATTTCTGGTCCTGTCAGAAATGTGCTACATGCTGCTGATGAACAGCCACACCCAGCAAAGCTGGATTTAATTAAATTGACACTGCTGTGCCTTTTCTCTCCATCAGCCGCACAGTTGCTGAGTGACGGACTGTAGGAGCTAATGGCCCACGGCATGGAACTAAATTAAGTGCTACAAAGTATTTATTGGGGCCAGTTATGTGGACCTCGTGCTTGATCAAGCACCTTCTCTTGTTGCCAAGGTAATCATGGTTTGTATATAGAAACATTTCGGCAGAGAGAAGCTCTAGAGTAGTTGTGTAAAGATCAAATATGAGACTTAGTAAACAAAAACTAGAATAATCGGCAGCATCTCATTATCAATAAAACATGAATGTGCCTCATTAAGACAACCGCTAAACATGCCCACTGAAATTTCATTTCATCGAATGTCAAATAGCAAAGAACATGTGAGATACATTGCTGACCTTGCATATAGACACTTGACTCACTGTAAATCCAAGTTTCAAATGTTTATGTTCTCACTGTTGCATAAACCCGTATTGAACAGTTTGTGGGTAGTTGTCACAGCTAGGGTTTCCAACCATTAAAATCAATGCAAACGTGTTTTCTTGACCCCTCTGCCATAAATGAAGAGCATTCGCTGAAAACATACAAACATTCAGTATTTACTCAAAAGTTAAATATGCTTATAGAAAATGCTTTGTGTGTGTTTAGACAGAGCTCTTCAGAAGTGCCTAATGCAACAAATTTACTAGAACTAGCCGATTTATTAATCAACACGACTGCGTGAAACCCTTAACCACAGATGTCAGCAACGTCACCGCAGCCATATTTCTATACCCCAAACACCCACACAAACCATATGCCTTGAGTAGACATGATGAGTTATCAAATCTAAATGAAATATCTTGATTTAACAGCAGCACAGACATGCATTTTTCTCTCATAACTTTCAAGGGCCGACTAGATATGATCTCATTTACTCATTAAATGTAAACCTGGATTTATTTTTCTTGGGCTCGGTTCAAACTCCCACTGTGTATGTTCTTCTTTGAGTCTCTCCAGGAATGTTCCAGAGCTCTGCGCTGCTCAGTCACTGCGGCTAACAGAGAAACACGAGTTCTGTGTGAAACTCTGCCCGCGTTCACCATCGCCTATAGAGCGCTACAGCACATGCCTAAACTATACATTTATACGGCGCACAACACTGGGATTGTTTTTACTATCATTGCCGATGTTCAAATAAAGCAGAATTAACTGCAGTGTGGCAATAATACACCTTTTGTTGCTGTAGGTGTCAGAGATATATTCAAATTACTGAGAGCTAAGCATACTCGGTGTGTTTACAGTGATGGTATTCCTTTTCATATTCTGTAAACCCTAATTTTAAGCTTGGCCGGCACCAAATCTATGCAAAGTCGATTTTTAATTTTCACTAAATCTGTGGACTAAGCACAGTGAAAACAAGCTGATTGATTTATTTGTTCTGGCTGCACATTAGCAGTTGAACACTATTTGTTTTAGTTGGTCAAAGAGCAGTCTGTGGCATTGGACTGAGACAAGCATGTTACCTACAGTACATTCCTTCATGGATGTAACCCTAGCAAAATTGCTCGCCTCACTTTAGGAGTCAATGTGTCACCCAAATCTGCCTCCGTTCAGCATCTCGCCAATTAATGTGGATGACTATTTTGACGCGTCACTGTAAATCTGTGAAACCACAGGTTGTATTGAATTGTCAAAGCCAAATATACTTTGGGTACATTAAGGGCAAAGTGGCAGAAAATGATATTTACTGGTTCATGCTCTCTAGTTCTAAAGGACTTAGTTCATGCCAGATTTGATTGGGTTTGATTACTCAGCATTCATGACTTAGAACCCCCTAATTTTCAGTCTAGTGGATGACGGTGCATTTGAGCATGTTAACTGATTTACTGCTGATGGTGTTTTCATCTTGTAGCAAATGACAACAGCTATTTTCTGATTCTTTTCTGACTGATATCTTCATTAGTAAGATTTTATTTTACCTACTGGTCAGGTCTGATTTTAGATTAGTGGCACAATTTGTAGCTAAGCTACAATTTTAAGCTACAATTCTCACACCAAGCCTTCTCAAAAAGGATTATAAAATCAGTTGTATTATTAAAATAAATGTATTAGAAATTCTAACCAAATCACTTTGTTACTGTTTACAGCAAATGTATGTTAATGAATTTATAGCTGCAACGAAGTTACATTATAGCTGTATAATTATTTTTAATTGTTTGGTATAATTTTGAGGTTTTTTTATTGCACATTGAAAACAAAATTGTTCTAAATGTTTCTTGTTTAGTAAAAAAAAAAAAAAAAGTTCAGTAAAGGAGAAATATAAAATATTCAGGAAAATGTGTAATTTTTGTAGTGTGTTAAATGTTTTAGGTTAAGTAAAAATCTGCTAACGAGCCGAACATGCTCATTTACTTAAGGAAAACAGACTAACCAGTAATGTCTCCGATTCTGAAAGGCAAAATGAAAGAGTAATAGCGTTAAATAATCTTTAAATAATCAGACATCAGTTACAATCTGAAAATCTTTACAAATCACATTGGCTGGAAGTACACCTTTGCGTTTGTGAAGGGGGAAGTTGTTTGGAAGTCGTTCAAAAGTTTTGTGACTGCAAATGAAAAACAGTAGCAGACATGAACACCACTAACTTCCTCCTCTGAACGAAGGATGGCTCCATGTCGTCTACTTCTACTGTATGAAGGTTTGCCTATATTGGATCCATGTGTGTCAGTTTTCCCTTGGAGACTTGGGAGACTCCACTTTCTAAACATGCTGCCACCCAGAGGACATGTACATCTACATGTATTGTGGTAGAATTTGCTCAAAAGTGAAGCACTCCAACCGATGATGAGATATTCAAACTGAAACCTGAAGAGAGAGAAAAAAAAACACTTTTTAATTTGGACAAAAACTAAACATTTATATGGCAGATCAAAGCATTGACTGATTGAAGAGACACATGATGAAACTGATGTAAAGAAAAACTATATCCAAAAACAATATCCATAAAAAGTTTAGAAATTCTTAACAAATATGTCACAACAGATTTAAATGTTACATTTTTTATTATATATAGTTTATTGTGTATATATAATGGCCTTATGAATACACTGAAAGAATTAGGTGCATACAATTACAAAACTATTTTTTTCTAAAGTGGAAAAATGTAGTTTTGTATCTTTTCGAGATCACAATATCATCATTAAATGGATTTAAAAACCATTAAATTAGCTAAATCTGTTTGGAAGAGGGACTCGAAAACCCCTTACGTTTATTAGTAAACAACCTATCCAAAACTAAGCATCGCTAATCTCTAGCTTTCATCATTGTAATGGGAAGAACAGTAATTGGCTACTTTGTTTGACCTACTTCAGAGCACAAATATTGTCATTAGTCATAGACCAAATCCTTTAATGACATCCTGTCATTATGCTGAAGCTAATATGCTAATGGTACAAATGAATTATAAAAGAGCCGAGTTGGTTTTCATTAGCGTTCGGCTCTAAGTGAATAGCTGGGGCACAATGCTTTAATCTAAACCATGCGTGCTTTCATTTAAACCGTGGAGAAAATGAGTGCCAGCACAGTTTGGATAAGGCCATTTCTGGTGAATCGCAGGCAGGAGATCGCAGTTGGATTTTGATTTTTGTTATGTTAGAGTAATTATCAGAATACTCCGAGCCAGCCTGAGCTCACACAGGGTGAAATTTAAACAAATAGCCACAATTAGTGGAAAACTGCTTTTTCACAATCAAGCCGGTGTGACGAATTAGGTGTAGCGTGTTTATACTTACTAAAACGAATTAAATGAAGTTGAGCTGCCGATGAGAACGGAGCAGATTCCGTCCTATCTGCATCTGGTCTGAAAAACCATCACACAGTCCTGTGGAAACTTGACGGTTGGTTAGTAGCCTACATTTCAGTGTTAAAGAAAACAGTAGTGATTTTGTCAGAGCCAACCACATTTAACAGTATCTTCACCTGCCGTGTTTGCTTGAGAATAATCACCGTACTGTGAGAGCGGTGTAAAACAAGTGTTTTAAAATCATGAAAAGGAACAATAAAGAGTAAAGTGACTCGTGAGCTGTCAGCAAATAATGACTGCTGGCAACTAAGCGTGACACACTCACACTTCCACTGGCATAGGTATGGAGTCCAATGTGTGCCAAGAATAAATTATCTGTCTGTAACTATTTAAAGGCAGTATTATGGTGTGATTTATGCTCAGAAAACTGCATTGTGGGCTCGAACATTTTCCAAGTGCTGCAGCTTGCAGCAATTTAAATTATATGGGGAGAAAACCACCAAAACGACTATTTGACTGTGGTCCCATATTGAAATTGATATATTTATATGGATTAATTTGGCTCAAAGGAGCAGTTATACATTTTTGAATCTATTTAGGGACTGCAAAGGTCCTTCACAGTAAACATTTACCAAATTCTACACATGTGGAGTTCACGGTCCACGGATGGCATAACTGAAACTGAAAAAAAAAGCTTTGATTTGTTTCAACAGCATTATTAGGCTTATTCTTCTTTAATTAACACTGCAAATGGCTGAATGTTGCATGAAATACAGCATGTGTGTACATATGTACATATCCTAAGGGCCAGATTGTGCTAATGCTTTCTGAACAACCTTCTGTTTCTTCAACTGAATTGATGTGTAATTTTCACATAAAAAGTACACATACCATGTGATGTAGTCTAAATCACATGGCCTGTACATAAAGGTCACTTTTTCTTAAACTGATTATTCATACATTTAATGGAAATGAAGGTTGATACGCTGCATATGATGACTGATAAACTGTCAACAAAGTAACAAATGGGTCCTTGGTTCATTCAGGATAATTGGGCCATTTTTCCTGGTCATCTCAATGGTGTCCCAATTTCCCGGAATTAACCCTGTGTTTACTGAATTTTTCTCACAGCTGAAAATAAATTTTAAAACATGCAGAAAAGCTGTTAGTCCTGCTTAAAATAACCAAACCCCGAACCCTTAAAGAAACAGTTTACCCAAAAAATGAAAATGTGCTGAAAATTTATTCACCTTCAGACCATCCAAGATGTAGAGGAGTTTGTTTTTCATCAGAACAGATTTGGAGAAATTTAGCATTACATCACTCTGCAGTAAATGGGTGCCATCAGAATGAGAGTTAAAACTAATTTGTTTATTACAAACACATAGCTTCACAAGACATTAATTGGTGGACTGGAGTTGGGTGGATTACTTGTGGATTATTGTGATGTTTTATCATTGTTATTTCATGTTATTTCAGCTGTTTGGACTGTCATTCTGACGGCACCCATTCACCGCAAAGGATCCATTTGTGAACAAGTGATGCGATGCTAAATTTCCCCAAATCCATCTACATCTTGGGTGAGTACATTTTCAACCAATTTTCATTTCTGGGGGAGATATTCTTTTACATTTTTCCCACGTTTGTCAAAATTCATGTGAACAGCTCTCAGACCAAATGGTCTGAAAGTGTGAAAGCACTCTAAAATATGCAATTCACTCAAGGATGTGGCCACAATGTTGGATGAGTTGTTTAGCCTCTGTGGTCTCCACCTCAGGTTTCCCATTGTAACAAATACCAAATGTGATTCTTTATTATTTATTTATTTATTTATTTAGTGATAGAGTTGACCCTTATTCTTCAGACAGTTTACATTACTTAGAACAGACCTTGTACTTATCCACTGATCTGCTTAACTAAATGCTTGCTGGAGTCTTTTGTTTTGAAAATATTTTGTCATTTTTATTGGGTCATTAGTACTGTAGAGGAGCTACTTTTTCTATGACTATTGTGTAGCCACACCATTTTAGCCACTGTTTTTAATGCCAGGGCTGAGGGTATAATCAAGCAAGCTCACTTCGACTGGCGTCTTTTTCTCAAAAAGGCATTTTCCCTGTTTCTCTCTCTCATATGTTGCACTGAAAAGTCTGAGTCATTTAGCGAATCAGTTAAACCCAAGCGATTTGTAACATTAAGTCTGATTCATTCATAGTGAATCGGCTCGCTCGCACGGCACATATAAGCGATGAACACATCAAAAAATTATTCAGCATCCCTGTGTTTTTCTTCTCAGTTATGGCGTTGTATTATTTAGTATAAATGTACCTGTTTAAGTTTAACACTGTCAGCGTATTTTAGATTCTTCATTCATTTAAAGGGGTCATATGATGCGATTTCAATTTTTCCTTTCTCTTTGGAGTGTTACAAGCTCTTGGTGCATAAAGAAGATCTGTAAAGTTGCAAAGACTACAGTCTCAAATCCAAAGAGATATTCTTTATAAAAGTTAACAGTCAGCCACACCTACCTAAAACGGCTCGTTCTAACACGCCCCCACATACCTACGTCACTATGTGGGAAGATTTGCATAACGCCGCCCAAATGTTCACACAAAGAAAGAAGGCGTAACTTTTATTCTCGCTGTAGTATTGTTGCCACCGCCGCCTTGTCGTGAAGGCACTGTGTGATTCGTTGTGAAAGCGAAACTACTTTGTTTGG
>NW_015552625.1:1267619-1304968 GCF_001515605.1 Sinocyclocheilus anshuiensis | reverse complement strand
GTAGAGTAGGGCTTGTTGTTTGTCATTTCTCCGATCAGAAATGCAGACATAGTTTTATGTTATGCGGCGCGATGCAACGCAACGCATAAAAAGAAAGTATAAGTCATTATAATCCATAATTATGTCCCCACTGGATGCAACGAATGCCTCATTTATAATGGGTTTTCATGTTTTTGAATCATCGCTCCGGCCGGACAGGGCATCACAATATGGTAAGGGGCGTAACATTTCCGTCACACGCTTGAGGTATTCGGCCAATCACAACACACTGGATAGCTGGCCAATCACAGCACACCTCGCGTTTTCAGACCGATGAGCTTTGTAAAAATCGACGCATTTCAGAAAGGCGGGGCATAGAGGAGAAACAATAATGTACAGTATGTGGAAAATAATGTGGTTTTTTAACCTTAAACCGCATAAACACATTTCATTACACCAAATACACAAAATAATGTTCTTTTTAGCAGCATCATATGACCCCTTTAAAAGCACTCCTTGCTTTTGTGCCAGAAAAAATATGGCTCCAATTAAATTATAAATTATTGGACAGAATTATAATTATTGGGATTAATTATAGAAAAATATTTTAAGTAACTTCAATGTAGTTTACTACTTTTTTGTTTGTTTGTAGCTCATAGTGTAGCTATGAGTGTAGTACTTTTTCAAAACAACAATATAGCTTAGACTATACTTGAAATTACAATTAGCCTGAAGCTTGCCAAGTTTTAAGGTAGCTTCCACAACACTAAATGCTTTGTCATTTTTATTTGGTCATAGCAATTGTGCTTATGAATATACTCCATAGAGAAATGCTGGGAGGTTACAGTCATGGTCATCCACATACTATTTGGGTGTTATATTTTCTTTATAACCAAGTTAAAGAACGCAATGGAAATATGCATGCTTTGTTCTGTGGTAAATTGATAAGTACTGTCTTCAGTGTCAGCCAAGGCCGCAGTATATTTCCACATTTGCTAGGCATATGTGAGTAATTACAAATAACTCATTTGGCAGACTGTCTGGTAATAGTGAGGAAATCGGTGTAATGTTTGGCTCACGGACCTTGGGGCCATACAATTATCATTTACAATGTGTTTGTTTTTTATACACAACTGCCATTTGCTGGATATGCCTCATGTGATGGAAGGCTATCTCAATTCATTACAACAACACCTTTTAATCTCTTTATGCTATGGGCCAGTGGAAAAATGAGTTGTGATTTAGTTTCAACATGGTTTCAATATAATATATTATGCATATTATCTCTTCCCAAATTATTACTAATGAATAGAAAATAACAGAACGCAGAAGTAGAAACTCTTGGTAGTAGTCTATGGCTTTTTAACCAAATGACAATTTTCCAACTGGGGTGTTGGTAACATGCTGAAAGATGAAAGATATTCTCAGTTTTATTTGATTCTAAATTATGACTGATCATCGCTTGTTATCTTGACTAATTATCAGTTAACTTTATTATGCATATGCTAGAGTCATTATAATTGGTGATTCTTCTAGTTTCTTTCACTGTAATCTTCAAATTTAACTTCCACATCCAAAAAAATGGTTATGGTAGAGTAAAAGACCCTCGCAATTAAGTCAATGAGCAGTAATTAGCATAATTAGAAGCCTTTCCAGCATATAATAAATACATATGAGATAGTTTAAACTGCATCTTAAAAGTGCAAGAATTACAAGCCATTCACTCAGACCTCCATGACTGACTAACGACAATATAAAACGTTATTATGATGAATGGATCATGGTGTCTATGCAATAAAGTCACATTTGATTTTCATTCCAAAACATGCAGTGGATGAACTTCACTCAGAAAAAAGACAGCCTTTCACCCAGCTACTAGAAGATGAGTGTCTAGCTAAGATTAAATTACAACACAGACCAAGACCAAGCAGCAGAATAAAATTAATGAATAACATCTGCCCATGAAAGCGACACTCATGTCATGAATGAAGCTTGTGCAATACTTTCTCTAAGAAAGTCTCTGTTCTAACTGTGTCTGTTGTACTGTTAGTTTCACTTGTGATTTACGGCAGATGTCCTTAGTCTTTAAACATCCCTGCCTGCGATGTCCAACAATATATGTCACCATAAGTCACAAAAACATCAATTTACCTTTCGAGTAATTCACATTGATCTTTTGATCTGTCCGCTACCAGATTGTGGGGTCAGAATAAACTCTGAAGTTACTAACTTACAGGGTTAGTTCACCCCAAAAATGAAAATCATGTCATTAATTACTCACCCTCATGTCTTTCCAAACCCGAAAGACCTCCATTCATTTTCGGAACACAAATTAAGATATTTTTGATGAAATCGGAGAGCTCTCTGAAATGTTCCCAGGATCAGAAACATAGTAAGGACATCGGTAAAACAGTCCATGTGACATCAGTGGCTCAACTTCAATTTTGCAAAGCTACGAGAATACTTTTTGTGAGCAAAGAAAACAAAAATAATGTAATTTATTCAACAATTCTTCTCCCCGAGTTACACATACGTGCACTTTCCCCTGAACGTAAAGCGCACACATGCATCGTAGTACTCTCCAAAATGGCAGAAGACGGCCTCGTGGAGAAGAATTGTTGAATAAAGTCGTTATTTTTGTTTTCTTTGTGCACAAAATGTATTCTCGTAGCTTCACAAAATTGATGTTAAGCCACTGATATCACATAGACTATTTTACCGATGTCCTTACTACGTTTCTGGGTCTGGGAACATTTCAGTTGCGTTGCTGTCTATGAAGGGTCAGAGAGCTCTCCAAATGTATCAATAATATCTTAATTTGTGTTCTGAAGATAAACGAAGGACTTACGGGTTTTGAACGACATGAGGGTGAGTAATTAATGACAGAATTTTCTTTTTTGGGTGAACTATTCCTTTAACAACATTTCTCAGTATCGTGACAGTTTTCGAAACAGTCCCACGAACAACTTACTTTTTCCAATGACTTTATTCAGTTCATCCCAACCAGTCCTCTCATGTATGTAAATAAAATTAAGAAGTCGATTCATTCTAGTGAATCGACTCGCTCAGGCGGTTCATATAAGCGATGGACACGATGATTCAGCATCCTTGTGCTTGTTTTTCTTCTCTGTGAGGGTGTTGTATTATATAATATAACTGTTTGCTGCCTGATTAAGTTTTATACTGTCAGCCTTTTTTAGATTCTTCATTCATTTAAAACCACTCTTGACTTTTGTGCCAGAATATGGCTCTGATTAAATAATAAATTATTGGACAGAATTATAATTATTTGGAAGTATTTAAAAAAAAAATATATCACCATTTTCAGTAACTTCAATGGTAACTTTTTGTTTGTAGTTCATAGTGGCTAACAAACCTACTTTTTCAAATATAGCTTGACTATAGATTGACTAGGATTAGCTTGAATCTTAACAAGTTTTAAAGTAGCTTCCCCAACACATCTTAAACCAGTGTTAATGGTTGTAAACTAAAAATCAACAGGTCTTTTAGAGACATTCCTTTTCAAAACAAAGTATTTTCCATCCATTTGTATTTATAATGACAGATATCGGTTCAAGCAAGACAACAGGCCCACATATTATTTTGGATCTCATTTGCTTTGAGCTCCACAGGAGCAGTGGGAAAAAAGCGAAAGTGGAGGAGTTGTATTATCAGAGGCCCTAACTCATCTTTAGGGGAGCTCGAATCTGCTCATTGTCTGAGAAGAGGAGCGAGCCCCACACTGTGGCGCCATGCATTTGAATTGCTGACATGGCAGAAAACTGTCTGGGTCACAGAGTCACCTGGCACCAGCGGTAATGGCCGGAGAGGCAGGGCGATTGGGGGGGGTGATGGTTTTGAGGGTGTGCTACGTACAGCCGCTGCCGGGCATCGGGGCCATTATGGCGATGCTGAAATGTTCCCCTTCTTCGTGATGACAGGCCAATCTTCCTGCAACAATACGGTGTAATTTGTGAGGGGACCTTGCTGTGAGAGTGAGGATGGGTAATTAAGAGAAGAGAGGACAGTCAGGGACACACACTAGCCAACAGTGATGACAGCCATCAGCTGACTGCTGTATGGAGCCTTGTTATACGCTCCATCATCATGGAACTAAACGCTCCCTTGACCCGGCGATGAGCTCGGAGCGAAGCTTAGTG
Source organism: Sinocyclocheilus anshuiensis (assembly GCF_001515605.1). Lineage (NCBI taxonomy): Eukaryota > Metazoa > Chordata > Actinopteri > Cypriniformes > Cyprinidae > Sinocyclocheilus > Sinocyclocheilus anshuiensis. The sequence goes on along the minus strand of NW_015552625.1, from coordinate 1,300,829 downwards.
GGGCGGGCGGCTGAGAGGGGCTGTTCGGAGCCTGTTCTTCTCAGGGGAGAGAGAGGAACCAGAGAGAACAGTGCGGGGAGCATTGTCTCCCAGCTTTCTCGTACGTGGGAAAAGCCTTGGAGTTGTACAACGGGAAGTTATTATGAGGCCTCGTTCGGACCCCCCTCCATTACTGTTACTGCTCAACAAAGCCAGCTCAGTCCCAGAGCCCAGCACTGACATGTTGTGGCTGAGCTCTCGCCACAGTCCTAACTGCTGAATTAGGAACTTTCATTTGGCTATTAAGTCATGAATGGGATCTTCCCTCTACTGGCTCTTTAAATGTGAGGGCCTTTATGCTTTTCAGGGGAGTTTAGGCCCTATACTTAGGGGAAAATGATTGGCTCTATTGTGGACTGAGATAATCTCTCTTGTCACTTAACAGCTCAGACTGCAGTCAAAGAAATGACACAAAAGTTCTTTTTAGTGAAAAGGCCATCTCTAACACTAATACACAGCTTGGTACCCATTTGTGTACTAAATGGACATTAAGCTGCTTAAGAACAGAATACGATATGAATTTAAGCACTGAGAGAAGTTACTGAGACTGGTCATACTGTCCATGTGTTCATGGATCCTGCACTGTAGACATATACGAGCATTTATTCATTTAGAAGGTGCTTTTATTCAAATCAACTTACAAAAAAGGAAGCAAATTATCATGAGATCCAACCATATTTGCAGTAAACCATGGCAAGTTTCAACTATAAGCTAGATGGGTAAAGCTAGAGCAAAAGTGAGCAAAAGTTATATTTTTTAAATTTATTAAACATTGTATTCAGCAAGAATGCATTAAATTGATCAAAAGTGACAGTAAAGACATTTATAAATGTCACAAAAAATTTACTTCCTATTCATGAAAATAATCAGAAAATGAAAAGCATAAGAAATCAGCATATTACAGTATTTTCTGTGGGATCATGTGACACTGAAGACTGGAGTAATGATGCTGAAAATTCAGCTTTGCCATCACAGAAATAAATTACATTTTAAAATATACAGTATTAACATAGAAAACAGTTTTGCAGTATTTTTGATCAAATAAATGCAGTCTTTGTGAGTAATTACTCATTTAAAAACATTTAAAAAGTCTTACACAACCCAAACATTTGACTGGTAATGTATACAAATAATTTGTATATCATTATTTTAATGCTATTTACAATTTACAGGAATACATATACATTTACATTAAAATCATATATTAATAAATATTAATGTACTATATGGATGTGTTAGTAAAGGACATTATACATAATTCAGACCGGAGGCCTTTTATCCTCCTTCAGTGAGAATGGAGCCTGTTATTCCAATTGTTCTGAACAGCGTCCATGGTTAATCACAGTGGCCAGAGTGCATCACACTTGAGGTTTAACATCATCTCACCGCCCCCACAAAGTTTCAGTGGCTTCTAACTTTCTCCAGTGCTTTACACCAGAGCAGATACAAGCCATATGAGTGTGTGTGTGTGTGTGTGTGTCTGGAGCGGCTTGGCACAGTCATGGGCAGACTGTGGCTTCCCTCTCACAGACAGCGCACTTTCAACCACACTTCAACCCTCATATTCACCATGAGACCGCTGTTCTGCTGACAGATACTTGATTTACGATTGCTTTGCAGATTTTTATTGCAAATGTTAACGTGACACAAACCACTCATGGAAGTCATTTTGGCATTGGCAGTGATGGCTGTATTAAAGTACTTATGTTTTGCAAAAGCATTGGATTAATGATATGCTTTCCACATAATCTTCTCTGGATTTTGGGTCCTGTTCTGTAAATGATGACATTGCAGCAGTCATCAAATCCAGGACCTCTGAATCTCTTAAAGGGATAGTACACCCAAAATGAAACATTCTGTCATTATTTACAGAACGACTTCTGTGTTCTGCAGAAGAAAGAAATGCACAGTCCTAAAAATAAAGGTTCCAAAGAGGGGGTTGTAATGATGCAATAGAAGAACCATTTGGGGGTCCAAAAAGAACCTTTCTGTGTACAGTTCTTAGAAAAATCTTAGTATGAAGAATGTCATAATCATCTGAAGAACCTTTTTCATTATAAAGAACCATTTGTGCAATGGAAAGTTTCAAGTTTCTTCATGGAACCATCAATGCCAATAAAGAACTTTTATTTTTAAGAGGCTGGGGTTGACATGAGGGTGAATAAATAATGACCAAATTTTGAGATGAACACTTCTTTTAACACAGCTTGTAGCACTGCTTCAATGTACCTTTGTGATAAATGCCTTAAAAAAGTGTAAATTAAATCATATTTAAGAGGGCAAACTGACAAAATAAAGGCAATAATGTAGATGGTGGTGTGAAGCTGGACAGTAACTGTTGAAACCTCAGTACATGAATAAAATACAGCCATGCCTACAGGGTGCCCTGCATTTTAACATCCCCTTAATTAGGCTCTTTTAAAATGCCTAATTATACATTTATTGTAGTTCACAAACACACAGACGCACTCACACACACACACACACACACACACAAACACAACTTCCCTGCCACAAACACATGCATAAACATATGGTAACGCTTAAATCCATTTAATAGCTATTTACTATGATCTGTACTTTTTTATTTAAACACATTTTCCACTCTGCAAATGCTATTTTTTCATAAAACCACGTTTTTTCTGTTTTGAATTACATTATTATTGTGCCAGCACTTAGAACATTAGCTGTTACATCTGCGTGTGAAGTGATGCACTTGTGTATTGGAAAAAGACAAACAACAATTACCTCCGTAAGGCTGGAAGAAGCTGATCAGCCCCTGCTCTCCTTAGCAACACTGGGCCGCCCTGATAATAATAAACGAGACTCTCTCAGCGAGGAAAAAAGGCTCTTTGGCAGAGCGTGAATCATGCAGTTTTAATAAACAGTCATGAGAGCTGGCCAGGCTAAACCTTTGAGGTCAGCGGTAGTTCTGCCATCTACAGCGAGTCTCGATCACTGCGTACCGAAGGCCCTCAAAAATGAAACCGACTCCGCGGCAGCACAACGGGACATGTGTTCACTCTTACTCTAATGTGAAAATGGACACTCATACATTCAGCTGTGACCTGTTTTATGGTTTTACACAGTCACAGAGCCCTATAACCTCTAATGGGACACAAACCTGTGCTACAGAGCCATAACACTCCACCAGCTGTTGCACAGGGAGAGTGACGGCGAATCTTTAAAAACGTAAAATAAAATTACACCACGCATGGAAGAGGAAAAGCAACGAGGAGCAGAAACACAGACACTTCACAGCCACTCTAACCATTAAACTGGTTATTTTATAGCTGTTGGACTTTTTCTGACATATAAATAACTGAAATTGTAGCATATTGCGTCAAATTGTATTATCTCAAATTTATATGTAATATTCTCTTAGTAAATAAGTAATATTTTCATGTACAAAATAGGATGCATAAACAAGCATGCTACAAATCACTTTAAAATGAGCTCATAAAGACTCAGTTAATAATGTTTTGTTTAAGAGGATGACAGATACAACTTCAGGAGGCCTAAAATGGCCCATTAAGCATTTGGTTCTTTGTACTTTGGCAGGAGAATAACAGCTGGCAGGCTGGGCACTCCTCGTTTGGCAGCTAAAGAGGGAAGAATTTGTTTTTTTAAGGTAATTACTCAATTCAGAACTGACATGTACCTAATTGATATGGAATATGAAACTGCTTGTTAAATATACTTTGCTATTGCAATCAATCTAATGAAATCAGATAATAAAAGAAAGCTTCATACCACATTTACGTCTGAAGGACCTGAAAATGTTTTCATTATACTTTGCCCCACGGTATATTAAAGTATAAGTATAGGGTGTTCCATAATTCATTTGAATTAATATTGCAGTAATATATGGCAAAAATGACTGATTGTGTCCTACTTTTCTCAAGACAGTAAGTACACTGTACAACACCACCTTTAGTAAAAAAAAAAAGCCATAGTTCCTGTTATACTCCACCCATAATTCCCAGACACTGAAGAAGAAGTGATCTGTGGGTACAGTTATCACACATCATGTCCTTGAAATATGGGAATGGGAATTGTACTCTGTGGCTGTAATCTCTTACTGATATATTCAAACTATGTCTTTTTGGCTGGAAGAAATGCACAACATTTGAGAACACCGTTTTTCATCATTTTCTTGATAGGTGATTAACTGGAGTTTTCCAGGAATCAAATTACACACATTAAAGCAAGTTTTATGTGTATCCCTTTTTGTCCTTTGGCTGCTCCTTTGCTTACATGTAAACTCCTGATCTTTTCAAGTGCACTAGGAAATCTGTGGGATGTTTGTTAAACAAAAAGGGTGTGTTAGGATACACAGGTGATTTGTTTAATGGTACGTTGTCAGGAATTAATGTACTATTAATGATGTCTAATTAATTGCTAAATTTAATTAATTACTCTTTGTCTAAAATAAATGGTGATTGAGCACTTTGTCAAGTCTTTGGCCTGTAACATACATTTAATTAACGCAACACTGTTCAGAGCAACTTAAAATGACTTTGAAACACAAGGCTCACATTAAATTTGTTTGAGAACGAATCAAACAAAACTATAAAAAATATTTATCATCTAACAAATAAAGCATCATGTGGTAAAATCTAAATTAACTGGCTTCATTCATCACAAAATTATTATTTAATCTGGCTTACAACAGTTGTTTTTATGGGTCAGATCAGGTAGAAATAGCTTCTGTTAAAGTTTTTCACTTTTACAGTGAACAACAGCAATAATTCAGAATGGCCACTCTGTGCATCTCGGTTCTTTTCACAGAACGTAACTGTGAGGACAGAGTCAGCGTGGGGTTGAACACATGGCCAGTGCTCAGTCAGGTGAAAGTGTCTCCCCCATGCTGGCGTCTGAAATACCCGTCTCCAGGTCCCACTGTGGCCCCTGCCTGCCAGCTGGAGCCCCCTGACCTCTCTAATGCAGCCAGGCCCAGAGTGCCGTCACTGAGCAATACACAATGAACGGGTAAACCAGGACCCCCTGAAGCCTACTGGGGTTAATATACAATGTAAATACTGATCTAATATTAGATGAAATTTAAATTTAATATGACCTGACAAGGAAACATGTAAAATTTGATAAAAATCACACTTTAGCACTATTGCACAAATACGGTAAATTCAAATCATTAAAATGCACATTTTGGTTTTGATCTTTCAATTTCTCCAATTTTCTCAGTTAAAGGGTCTACTTAAGTTAGATATTGTAAATACAAATAATTAAAACCCACATTTTGTGTTTCATACTTAATTTTCTCCAATTTTCTCAGTTAAAGTGTCTATTTGAGTTTGAAAAGTGAAAAAGTGACGTGACGTGGCCAAGTATGGTGACCCATACTAGGAATTAGTGCTCTGCATTTATCCCATCCTAAGTGCACACACACAGCAGTGAACACACACACACCGTGAACACACACCCGGAGCAGTGGGCAGCCATTTATGCTGCGGCGCCCGGGGAGCAGTTGGGTGTTCGGTGCCTTGCTCAAGGTTCAGCTCAGCTACCAAATTCAGTTTGCGTGGACAAAACTGCAAATGTTACCATGGGAAGTCATTTCTACCTCATCTAACTCTTAAATTCAGTTTTGTTGGTGTAACTTAATGTATTTAAGTTAATTCAGTGAATAATTATTAAAATTAAATGATATTTTTGACAATGAAAATCAAGGCAAAATAGTCAAAATAATAATTTGGAAGTTACCACATGAAGCGGATTTTTAGGTTAAAGGAATAGTTTACTAAAAGATGAAAAATTGCTGAACATTTCTAAGATGTAAAAATCTAAATGTTTAAAATTTAAATCAATATTATAGATAGAATACTCATATTTTAGGCAGAAGCAACGGAAGTTAAAAATGTCTTGATGGATTTATTACAAACACACAGCTTTTAACTTCACAAAATATTAATAGATTGACTGGATTCATGAGGATTATTGTTGTCAACAGCTGTTTGGACTCTCTTTTTTGACGGCACCCATTCACTGTAGAGGATCCACTGGTGAATAAGTGATGTTATGCTGAATTTCTCCAAATCTGTTCAGATGGGGAAACAAACTAATCTACATAGTGGATGGCGTGAGGGTGAGTAAATTTTCAGCAAATTTTAATTTTTTGGCAAACCATTCTTTTAGCTTACACTCTGGAATACAAAAAGCTAAAACGACAAACAGACAAATGAACTTTTTGTGGAAGTCAAAATATATAAATAATTAAAATCACACAAGCAGCCTGGATTTTCTAAGTTGATATATTTCTCCAAAAAAGCAACAGGCTAATGTATTGTTTTCTGAAGTTATAGAAACACAATGTCTATGACCTGTCGCTGACAAAATTACAGCGCTATTTTAAATCATTATGGGTTATTCAAAGGAGCCAGAATGGATTGGACACTACAGACCCAAAAGCTCTGTGGAGAATGTAGCTCTGGAAAGCAGACCTGCAGGCAGACAGTCGTAAATTCCCCTACATGAAAAACTTTCTTTCCTGAACTGATATCTCCCTCTTAGGCACTAAATCTTCACTGTTAACTTGAGGCCATTAGAACCAAACACAGGGATTGCTGACTAATTGATAACGTTACGATTTGAAACATTCTCAGAGGCCCTAATTGAAAACATTAGGGAGGAGGCCTGGAGATGTCTGGGGAATGAGAGGAGGGAATCGAAGGGGGTCTTTGATCTTGGCGCTTGTCTGTCATCCTGTTTTCCTTCAAGGTTTCCTGGATTGTTTCAGTAGACTGAGGCAGACTCTTGGGGACAGGACGTTAATGGATCACTTAAAAGAGACCTATTCTTTACGAGGGGGCTAAAGCGTTATCAGCTGGGTTAAAGACAGTCAGGCCGCAGAACTGCATTTATGAGGGGAGAGGGGGGCTGACAGATAACCCTACTGAGTATTACAGTAGCTTTTTGTTGCAGGGGAGGAACTGCACTTTTCAGGGAGGAAAAATGGGAGAAAATCATTGCAGAGTTTAGGACATTGTTTGAATCAATTTGTCACATTGATGCAAAACCAAGTTTTTACAGAATGCAAGAGCAGAACGTAACGTAATCATGTGTTTGTGGGTTCATCCAAACATTTTACAGAAAAAAAACAACAACTCAGAAAAAGGTGCTTAAGACGTTAAACAACAGATAAAAGGTTGGATTATAGAATCTTACTACAGCTGACAGAATCAATTAACCCTTTAATGTCCCAAACAATATTTGACGTAGAATCATGCAGTTTTACTAAAATGATTACTGCAAAGTGCTTGAATGATTTACAACAAATATGTTAACCAAACAATCATCAAATCTTCCATAGTTTCACAGATTTTGTGGTCCTAGCTAATAAATGTTCTAAGGGAAACTTCGGCTAACGCTGTGTAAATGTTCAAGCAGTAACCTTAACTGAACTTTCTTTCAACCTTATCAGGATAATCATTCTTAAAACCTTGGCATGAAACCATTATTCATACATTGTTAGTATAATGACCTTTAAATGTTACTACAGGGAAGTTTGACAATTCTTATGATGAGTAAATACATTAATATGATAATGAACTGCAAATAAAATCTGATAAGGACAGAAATGTCTTTAAAATGTGCTTAGAAGTCATAAGACACCTTAATTATTCAATCATAGTGAACCACATCTAACACATTTAGCGTTAAGCTTTGACAACATTATTTCTGAAAGTTCTGTGACAGTTTAAAATGTTTTTTTCCCCTTGGTTATATGAACATTATGAAATATATTAGCAGAAAAAGGCTTGAGTTAGTTTTACATAGGGTCATCTTAATGGGTTCTCAGCTTTAGTATAAGAAAAAGCAAATAATTTATGTGGGTCTTTGTTTTGTCAAATTCTAACACATTCTAATCACTGTTGTCTTTGCAACGTGAAATCTCCAGGTAGGCAGCACGGCTGCTTATCATTGAGATAGACTGACATCAAACTTGCAGTAAATTTACTGATACAGCCTAATATGAAAATAAACTGTCAAGAACGTTTGAATTTGATCTTGGCCAGTCCAGCATTCTAAAATCTTTACACTTGATCCAAAGCACCAGCAGAAAATTACTTTCTGTCCTGTGCATTTGGATTACAAACGAAGCCTGAATAAGGTGGGATATATCATTGTCCATTTTTTTCCACTGTGAATTAGCAGCAGTTTTCTCAGTTGAGTAAAGACGGTGCAGAGGAGGACTCCTCTGAGTACATAACACAACATGATTCTCCAAGCTGTCCAGGCTCCGGAGCACAGTTGGCTTTGATAATGGGATTCCAAATCACAGTTGGCTTTGAGCAGAAACATTTACTTTAGAGAGATTTTTTGTTTGCGTGTCAAAGCCCCATCCATTCCAATGGCTCTGAATTATAGTGGAGATCATGCTGTTCCAGCATGAAATGGTGCCTGCAACAGAAAGATCAGATTTCATGAATTTTGGTCTTTCATCCTTATGAAAGAAATGTGTGCGCCGTCTCAAAACGTTATGAATGACCCTTTAAAGTTCACGTAGAAAGCGCACTGTATTTTGAAAATTTTGAGAAAATGACATTCAATTGTAAAAGCAAATTTCACTGAAGAGACAATTTGCTGAATACTAAATGAAGACCATATCGTCATTTTAAATGTTCCTCAGATCTGAATATCTAATGACATCTAAATTGAGAGATATCAGACACATAAAACCATTCAAAATACAAAACAAGTTAGCTCTTATTTACCATTTAAAATGGATACTTGATCCAAAGCACCAGCAGAAAATTACTTTCTGTCCTGTGCATTTGGATTACAAACGAAGCCTGAATAAGGTGGGATATATCATTGTCCATTTTTTTCCACTGTGAATTAGCAGCAGTTGTCTCAGTTGAGTAAAGACGGTGCAGAGGAGGACTCCTCTGAGTACATAACACAACATGATTCTCCAAGCTGTCCAGGCTCCGGAGCACAGTTGGCTTTGATAATGGGATTCCAAATCACAGTTGGCTTTGAGCAGAAACATTTACTTTAGAGAGATTTTTTGTTTGCGTGTCAAAGCCCCATCCATTCCAATGGCTCTGAATTATAGTGGAGATCATGCTGTTCCAGCATGAAATGGTGCCTGCAACAGAAAGATCAGATTTCATGAATTTTGGTCTTTCATCCTTATGAAAGAAATGTGTGCGCCGTCTCAAAACGTTATGAATGACCCTTTAAAGTTCACGTAGAAAGCGCACTGTATTTTGAAAATTTTGAGAAAATGACATTCAATTGTAAAAGCAAATTTCACTGAAGAGACAATTTGCTGAATACTAAATGAAGACCATATCGTCATTTTAAATGTTCCTCAGATCTGAATATCTAATGGCATCTAAATTGAGAGATATCAGACACATAAAACCATTCAAAATACAAAACAAGCTAGCTCTTATTTACCATTTAAAATGGATGGCACTCATGACGGCACCCCTGTTTGCGCCCTCAGGGTTTCACACTTTAATTGGACTGGTGCCACGACTGCAGTGGGGCTGGAGATCAATGGATTGCACGGCCAGTGGAGCATCTGTGACCCATACAGTCAGGCTCTCACTGAGCGACTGCCTCTCGCTGCCTGTCTCACTCTCCTGCCCCAGGCTACATGGTCTCTGTGTATCCAGGCACGCCAATCAAACAAGCCTTATCACAGTCTGAGTCAGTGTGGGTCCTCACTTAAATGCTCTTAATTGTAGCATGATTACGTTTGGAAAGCTGTGTCTTAAAGGAATACTTTTATGTTTTGTTCATGGTGTGGGGTGACAAAATTTAATCAAGTTTTTAAGACGGTAATTGCTATCAGACCATGTTTTCATGAAAACAATGAGACCGCAGCTGTATTTACAAGCATTTTCATATTGAAAAGCAAAACATTTAGGCTTAAAACAAATTTATGAGATCATTAAGAAGTAACTATGAGAGTTTTAACATGTTTAATTTGGCAAAATGATGACAACAAAACATCAAAGGACACCTGGTTTTTAAGAACAGAATGTTGTGTTTTTTTCCCCTCATGCTACACCATAAATAACCAAAAAGTTCAGATTGGAGAACTTTTGCAAATCATTGTGGGGAATATTACTTTTTTTCTACTATGAAATATGATTTGTATTCATTACTACACTTAAACAAATTGGTGTAGAAACAATATTTACTCAGAAAGTGGTGGTAAATTTCACTATTAAATGAAATGGCAAGTATCATTAAATTAATCTGAAATGGAAAGAATAAAACAGTATTTTCTTGTAAAACTTACTCCAATTATATTTGTTTTATTTACATAGAAAAAGAACATGTTTACAGTGTACATTCATTTCAGTAAAACTGAGCCAACCACTATCACATTATTTGTGATAACATCACAAGCTTCTCATAGGAATCAGCTTCTCCTAAAACATTCGATCAGTCCAACCCCTATATATTATGATTAACCCCTAAACAAGCTAATATTTAAGATCACAGAGCTATTTTGCACTGCTCGTCACCTTCGAAGAGTTTTCAGGTGTGCTGGTCCAAATTTAATTCCATTTGAGGAAGAGATAGTAATTCATATCTACAAGGCTTTGCATAGGAAGTACCCGGGCCCTTTGCTTTTGAACCTTTGGGTTTGCTTTAATGTGGGTCAGCTTGGAGGTGTAGTCCAGAGGTGTGGGGTGATATTACAGACTGCTAGAGAGAGTGTTTGCTCTCTGCTTATTATGGAGAGGAGCCAGTCTTCTCTGAGACTGTGGGGAGAAGATGGCAGCACTGATAGCAGCCACATGGGTTCCATCAGACTAATTGAAGCAGGCTGCTCTGCACCAAAACGGAGCCCTGAAGGATGTGACAAAACCAATTGATTTAAAGGCAATAGAAACAGTACTCAAAAAATGACATTTTTACCAACAGCCCTTAATGCAAAGCAGGGTTGTTTACAGCTGAGTAGGTGTCTCCCGAATATATATTTTACTTTTACTGATTAGAGAGAAGTTTGGGCTTACACGCTGCAGGGTTTCAGAAACAGAGCTGCACTTCAAAAACAGAGGAGTGATGAAGGCATTCTTTCCAGTGCAGGAACCCAAGTATGATATTACAATAATCTGAGTGATTCGGCGCTTATGTCAGATCCATTTGGAGCACTAAAAGATGTTGACAGAGACAAGGATGAACAAAGGACACCTCATGTGCAGCGTGGAAAGTTTTTAAAAATGCATGTAACATGATCAGATATGACAACAAAATAAAGGTAATTTTAAAAGGATTTGGCATAAAAGAGAATGGGTGGGCATGTGCATCATGAGGTTCTGTATAAATAACTTTAAGTGCAAGGTAAGATAATTTTTTGAAAAACAATTTATTATTACTAATATTAGCAGATCAAATGATTGGTCACCAATACATCAAGATTTCTGCACAGTGCTTATGAAGAACTTCATGCTGAAAAGACCTTTCCAAAAAATGCATCAGAGAAGCAGCTTTCATAGTGCGGCAGTCTCATAAATACTCATTTTTATTACATAATTAAAAAAAAAAACATACTTAAAACTACAGTCAAGATATCCTTCAGAAGAAGGTAGTAAGCTACACTACAAACACCTAAAAAAGGTTGACCATCAATTTATACTCAAAAGCTCATCAGCAATAAAAATAAAACTCCACATTCATGAAACTAAAAATAGTTTAATACATAGTTATGAACATCAGCATTTTACTATAATATTATATCATTGTAATAAATATTATATTATTTTGTAGATCGCTAGAAAAAAAATCTTGCTGCTGATTCATCTGAGCAGGGGTTCAAATGAATCAATAAATCATTTATTTATTGTTTGAACTGGGTCCTTTTATTGAACCAAACTGATTAACTAAAATGAATCAGATTTTTCCAGCATCCGCGTTTCTATATTACCTCAGTTCACACAATGTTAGAGATGTTGCATTTGTCACACTAGTAATTAGGAAAAGTAACTTGCTACCAGTAAAGCTACGCTGTTTTGGAAAGCTATTGTCAAGGTACTGCAAAATGTAGGTAGGTTAGTGTCGGCAGTACTTTGAATTACTAGTTACTCCCTATAACATTTGAAGCTAAGAGACAAAACAATAAGGGTTTCAAAAGGTCCCTAGAGCAGATTAACATAGGTTTTAGATACAGATATGCTAGGTTAAACAGCCAGTGGTCACAACAAGCGGTTGACCTAGAATATTTATTTCTAATTGTATGTCATTACACTAAACTGGACATCCTTGTGTGTGATGAGGCAGGGAGAGGCAGGGTTCACATGTACGGCCTGCACATTGTTCAGAGCCATTGTCCCTGGGATTGTCTGGCTCCAGACCTCAGAAACCCTAATTACATGTCTGCAAAAACCACATACAATACCAGACCAACAAGGCAGCTTATCACTTGAGGCTCTTCATGTGCAATTTTCATCCCCATTGTTTTGCTTTTCTCTATGTTTTGTGTCAGAAGTAAAAGGAAACTTATTGTGTGCTTATATACTGTAACAAATAAAGCTAGCAAACAATGAAATGCACATAACAAGATAAGTGTCCTATGATTTAACAGGGTGCACAGAGTACTGGCCATGGTTTTCAGTGGTCAAAATGTAAAAGCTGTAAAGATAAAGTTCAATGTGTAATGGGAAGAAGGCTCTTCTTCAACAACAACAACAAATGTGTATGTTTGGGTATTTATAACATTTGTGATAATTCATGAAAATGTTATTAAAGATCACTGCCTAATGAAAGAGATAACTGATAAAAGATGAAACGGTAGGCCCACATACAATCCATAACTTGCTTCTGCTTATCTGGTGTTTCTTCAAAGGCTGCACCAAAAAAACATTAAGGCCATTTGAGTCAGTAATAGGACATGACATACAGAGAAAAACATACAACCAGGGTCAAATATGGTGCTTGTTAAGATAACGAATGCCCCATGTGAACACTATGCTGTACAGCTCTCACATACCCACTCAGATGAAACTGAAGCCAAATAACAGACGTTTGCACTAAACTGTATTTTATGCTGAATATTGCCCAAGTTTTCAATGTCCGCAAACATTCCTTTGCATTCTACATGGCAAAGACCCACATTCTCTGACTAAACAGACACCAGTGTCCAAGTCCAAGCTATAAAAATATATAAATATAATGCATGTTATGTGCTAAATATTAAAGAAAGTTACTTTAATGATGTTTACTCTATCCATTTTAGTGCTTCACTTTCTGTATTTAAACTACAATATTATGAAAGATCAAGTTTCTTTTAAAAGACGGTCTAGCACCCTATAGTTGGCAATGAGAAGATGTGTAGTTTACTGGTCTGTATTAAAATAAAACAAGCTACTAAAAGTCAACAGGGAAGCTTGGGCTCTTTTTAAACTGTTCCTCATATAAAGAATGCAGAACTTGGTGATTCTTACTAAACTGGATTATAATTGCATTATTGGTTTACGCAGCCTCCTGAAGTACCCAAAGGGAAGTTCTTTGGCAAAGACTTGCTTTAATATGTCTTGAAATTGTTACCAGCTGACTTGGTTACAGGAAATGCGTCTCTCTTAAAAACCTCAAAGCAAATAATACAAGTAGCATGCAATATTCATAACCCTGTTTGGGTTTATTGCTGTCCATCCAATGGCGACATGTAGACATCTTGCCTCTCGGTATTTCATTACAAGTATTTTTATTTAATACTTTGCACAAAGTATGTGATATAATTTAGTCTCATCAATCTGTCGTCTCCCGGGGCTTAGTTTTATCCATTCTACTATGAAAGCATCTCTTGACCTTCTAACCCTCCTGAGACTATCATCAGAGCCTTGTGGAGCCAGATCAAACCCATAATAGCCCTGTGTTCTTTTTTTCTCTCTTTCTCTGCATGAGACAGGACACAATGTCTTCGGGCAGTGGTGTAAAGTACACCCTGCCAGCAAACTTAGATCTTAAATATCACACTAAGAAGGTATTTCACCATCTCAGCTTAAACAAGCAGAACTTTTTTGTAGAACTTGTTTACAACCACACAGAATTAGTCAAACGGCCAGATCTGTTCGCCACATGATAGATACATTTTTTGCATGACATTATGCCTGGCTTTGGGCTGTGGGAGAGATTTCATTTGTTTCCTTTTTCAGACAGGCATAGAAAGACAAAGTATGTTTGGATGGTGACATCATACATGCTGAAGCATTCAAAGGGCCCAGTGGAGAAAGTCTGGTCTGCATGTCTGGTATTTACCTGGTCTCCAACTTTATCATCACTTCTACGGAGTGGAGAATAACAAGCTCTGAAGGTTCACAGTGCAGAACTTGGAGTGATATAAAAGTAGCCAGAGAAGTTAATATTTCCCCCCCTAAAAGACAGAATACATTAGACAAGAAATATCCTACATGTAACATGCACAATGGAAAATGTGATAACTTTGGCAGGACTTTGAAAGGAATCTGAAACGTGCCACCACATTATATTTAATATAGTTAATTGAGAATAAAGAATAAATACATTTCCGTAACTTAGATTGAATAATACAGATTAATACAAAAAAAGAACAAACAAAAAAAAGAACTTTTATATAAAATAAATGTATATTTTTATGTGTATATAAAAAAAACAATTGTGTAATTTGGGATGTTGAGCAGAATAGACTATTAGATGCATACTGGATGAATGGATAAAAGCTTTCATTGCATTTTTTTGTCTATTTCTGTTGATTCAGGTAGTTGTGTTATGTTGTAACGCAAGTTAAAGCACATGTAATTCCATTTGCGTTCCATCACCATAAACTGTGTGTCTAAAAATCCAAGGTAACTAGTAAATAGAGTAGTAATTCACCCTATCGAATTGTGAATGTAATTAAGAGAAAAGTAAACAGCCCTGGGTAGGCAGTAACATGAAGTGGAGTTGATTCAAGAAAACCCTCCGAAAGTACTTAGTGAAATTAGACCAGAACTGATAACATCTACTTACCAAACTTAATTAGTTCAGGCACTCAGATGTTTCAAAGCATTCCAGGCTGCCTATGGTAAGGCTGTCCCATCCTAGCTTTTTTTTCTTGGCACATGCGATGCTTCCCAACTGCTTTTTTATCACTGCTATTTGTCATACCAAGACATGCACCGGTCTAATAAAATAGATGATATTTTAAGCAGTCCCAAACTCAGCTGTCTTTGATCTAAAAAGGAAAAAGAACCCACAGAGAATCTATGAAACAAGTTCAGAGAGAAGACACAAGATTGAGATATACTTTATGTCAAAAACAACTAACGCTGCTTTTCGTTGACATCGCGGATGACACGCAAAACACGAAAGCAGAGGGGGGAGCAGGCACACTGGTGTGAACTGAGAAGTCTGTGTTTTCTCAATGTGGCCCCCGCTCCAAACCTTGCTGATGTGAAGGAAAGTCATGCAGTGGTGACTTTCGGCCGTCAGCATCGGGGAGTCCAGCTCCCTTGTCTACTTAAGCCTCTTGATATGAGTGTGAAAGCTGTTGTTAATAAAAGTTTCAAAGGGAGAGATGAAAAGGAGGAGAAATTGAGCAGCCTGGGCAGCATTATTCCCGCTCTGTATGGTGGCTGCCCTGGCGGAGGTGTTCCGCCGACCGCAGGGGCTAGCAGAGGTCGGCGGAGATGTCGCCACCGTCGCCCAAGGGCAGGGTCGAAATCACTCGCCTCTCACAGGCTTCAAAGAGCTGGGCAATTACACTCAAGTAGCCAAATGAATAGATGTCTCAACTTGCCAGCAGTTTCTTCAGAAAAACAGAGGAGGCCTTTGAGAGGGAGAGGAGGGGAGAGCCACACCTTATGAGTAATGTGTAACAACTCGTTTGATAATTGCAGGGGGAAAAAGCTGCCCGTCTTCTATCCCGAAAAAAGCAACCCGCGCCAGCCGCTGGCTCTGATCGCAGACAGAAAAACCGGAGAGAAAAAGGCAGAGTGGCAGTGCTCCATATGAGCAATGTTGTTTAGAGAAGGCGTCCATTGTGAATGCTTCTCTCGAGCAGTGGCACATACGAAGTCAGCTTCCCATTGAGTGGGCTGAAAAGGGCCTTTGATTGGAAATTGCTCTGGCAGGAGAGCACACCTGCAGAGAGCGCTCTATAGAGCCTTTTGGAGGGCCCAGCAGCTGCCAGAGCTGTAAGTCTGGGCACCTAGTGGGCCGAAGAATAGAAGCTGTGGAGTCTTTCAATGCAAAGCCACTTAGTAACAGAAGGCATGTGCCAAGCTTGCAAAGGCAGAATGAAAAGTGCCCTTCGGAGTTGACTAAATATCAGGGGGGCACTTCTTCCAAACTCCCCCAGCCCCCTCTTGCACTTCTATTTTGGAGAACAATAACAGACCTGAGAGCCCAAACCGCAGAAATATACCAACAATCGCCAGGGAGAGGGGCGAGGAACTCAGCCGGAGTGTGGAAGCCATCAATTACACAGAGCAAAAGTTAAAAACCCAGCGGGACCAACGCATTAGAATGCAGAGATATGCAGGCCTGCAGGCAATGGACGGCTCTACTGTGCTCTGGTCCAGGCCCCAGAAATGTATTGTGTGGAAGAATATGCACCATGACTGAGAACATTCGACCACAAGCCTCGGTTTTATGCGAGGTTCCATCTTTCATTGTTCGGAACGCTATCTTATGGAGGCTTGTATAATGCGGAATTGCTCTTAAAGGGACAGCGCACCTCAAATGACAAAAATGTGTCATCATTTACTCACACTCATATCATTCCAAACTTGTGTGACTTTCAAAAGAAAACAATGAGGGTGAGTAAACAATGAGAGAATTTCCATTTTTGGCTGAATTGTCTCTTTAAAAATACAACTTGTTGAATGCAGCTGGAACATAATTTTAACAAACATGGCCTCCGTATAAACACAACATGAGGTTTAACAAGACTTCCACTGTATACCACTTTGGAAAATCTCATCTGAAAGACTTCAAGGGATCAAAAGCAGTTGACTGTCCGGGCACTGAGGTCTCGGATCCCCTCGCGTTCTTTCGGCTGAATCCCTCTGAAGGCACCGCCTGACACATAGAGAGCCATGTGCAGGAATCACACAAAGCATTGTCAATTGAAGTATCTCCCAGCAGCTAATTTATGATGCCCTCAAAGCAATTTTCACAGTCAGAAAAGTGCAATTGTATTTTCCAGCTCATTAAACCCAAGCACAACAAAGCTTTCATCCTCCCGCAACCCCCTCCCTCTCTTTCCACCCCTCCAACCCACAGTCTGCATTTCAAAAGAGGCAACATGAAAACACAAGCCTCCGCTAAGTGTAAAATAAACATTTTGCTCTCATTTCTCTGTTTTTACGGTCACCACCAGGAATCTCTCTGCGCGTACGGCATGGATGAGAGCGCGGGGGCTTGAAGTGTTCATAAATGTGGCGCAGCTTAGATTCAGTGAGAATTTAAGGCTTGTTTATTCAGAGGGCCTCTTTGCTCTCCTCCCTCCCCTTTGTTCTGGGTTTCATGGGAGGACTTGGAAATTGTAATCTCAGGACAATCAGCCTGACTTATTTGTTCAGGCCCTGTCTCACTCGTAATCGCAGTAAACCCTTTAAATCATGTGAGTACCTGTTAAAGAGCCTCACTGTGAGGTGCCTGCATTCCCCGGTCTCTGAAATCTCCCTGCTTGAAACACTCTCTCAGTCTCAAGTGCTTAAGTGTTAGCAGTTAAATCAATCTCATGTTAAAAAGTGCTCTTGATAGATGGATCTTGTTTAGTTTTGATCTTTGTTTGTAGGGCTTGAAAACGGTTTGGTTTCTGGGTTTCTTTACGAGTATGATGCTAGAATATGCTGACTATGAATTCTTTTCTTGTCTGCTTTTGACCGTGAACTCTGAGGTTCTAATTATAAACATATCTGCAACAAAGAAATCAGGAATTGCATTTGCAATGATTCAAATAGCAAACATGGTCTTTGAATACACAGAAGTAACAATGACGTACAGACAAATGCTTTTGGAGTGGTTGATAAGGTCTGCACAAGAACTGCACCTTTTGATGCAATATTACATTTTTGCTGAGGGAAACATGCTCTGAGGAACATTAAGTGCTGGTTTTCTGTCAGGCTTCAATCAAAGTTGGGCTGAAGAACCAAAAGGGATAATTCACACTTCTGTGGAAACCTAGCTCATTGATTCATACAGAGAGATTTTGTGGACAGAGTGAGAGCGGATGGAGCATTTGAACGTGTGGTCACATTCTTTGGTTCCTCACTAAACCACAAAATGGCCGCAATTAGTTTCTCATCCCAACAGTCAAAACCATGTGACCACGCTCATTGTCCTTTGCTTTCCCTCAAAAATCTTGGCTTGAATCTACAGCTAAAGTCCAGAAAAATTGCCTCAATTGTCCGCCGTCATCTTTGTGATGCACCTTACGTGTTATTTGCTTTTTAGTGTAATGGATATTATATTTCCACTGGAGTAGAAGAGAAAAGGAGAAAGTGACTGTAAATGCCAGTAAATGAAACAAATATGCTTAGTCTGTCAGGGCATGCAATTAAACTTGATAAACTTGAACATTTAGGCAATTCCCTCACAGCATGCTTTATAAATGATCCTGACATGAAAATGACACTGCAAAACCTCATCTCATTTTCTCAAAATCTACTTGCACACAACAATATCCTCTCATTAAAGGGATAGTTCATCCAAAAATGAAAATTCTGTCATCATTTAGGCCCTGTCCCAAATAGCACCCTAAACCCTCGCGGTCTTCCTCTGAGTCCGCACTTTCGTGACATAATGCTGCTTTGACTGTCGGGTAGAAGTCTGCTGCGGAGCTCGCACCAGTGCGGGCTCGGCAGAAGTGCGGATCGAGGGCGCATTACGGCCGCAAAAACCCTACGGTCTCGTGGACTTAACGGACACATGCACACGGTGGCCATTGTAAGTCCGTAAGACCGCAAGTGCACATGAAGTGTTCCATTTGGGACAGGGCCTTACTCACCCTCATGTTGTTCCAAACCTGTATGACTTACTTTCTTCTGTGGAACACAAAGAAGACATATCCCAAAATCTGAAAGTCATACAGGGGTATAAACAACATGAAGGTAAGTAAACAATGACAGAATCCGTCACTTCATAAAAAATTATGATAAAAAAAAATTATATTCATATATATACAAATTCATATAGTCTCTTATTTAAAAAATAATTTCTACAAAAGAAAAAGATGTATTTCTTTTAAAAAATATAAACCAATGAATGGTGTAACACACTGTATGTGTTCAGTTTTCATAGCTGACTACTGAATTATTTAATTTCCTCTTCTTTGTTTTCCCTTTGTGCTTAGTAGCTAGTAAAGTTAGCCAGCTAACAAGCTGTAAAATAGCAAAATAGTGTCCCCAAGAGAGTCATTCATTTGGTTATGCTGCTTTAAATTATTTCAGTTGAGTTTCAGACTAGGGTTAGCATTTGTGTTATTTTCAATAAAATACCATAGATTTTTACTGTACATACATAGGCCTACATATCTGATATGCACTTGTTCATTTGCACAAAACACTCCATGACCACAAATCATTTTTAATCTATGCATACAAAATAATGTGTATCAGTTTGTATAAAAATTAATGAGAAATGGATGAGCTACATTAATAGGTTCATGGCTCTGTGGTGGGTTCAATTGCTCAGCTGGGATGCTCAACAGTTCATGGGCGGCTTACTCTTATAATTGTTCAAAAGCATGAGTGCAACAGTTGAGCTAAAGCAGGCAAGATTTTTCTGTGGGGAAGTCAAATGGCTTTAGGATTGGGGCCATGATGTTAGCCTAAACTGATTGGGTCAGGTCAAGGTCTTGTTAAGTCAAATAAAAGGTCAAGACACTTTTTACTTATCCGTGTCACCCGAGGCCTCTGTTTTAAGTGCCCCCTCTGGGCAGAGTAAAAAATCTTAAGGAAACCCTATGCGCATGGACATAAACACAAGCCCAACTTGCCAAAGCAGTTTCCCTTTCGGGGTAGTTAAGCATTTATGAGGCCTGACCTCCGCTGGTTTCACTCGCAATAACCCATTGGGTTCTAGTTCAAAAACGGCAAGAGAACGCTGGTCAGAAGTGAAGAAATACTAGAGAAATAACTCGATCCAGGCCTGTTTCTAAACCATTTATCTTAAGCAATAACAAGTTTTATTCTGTTTACACAAACTACCACTATCCACAGATGACATATCTCAATATTATGAATTATTATTTGAATGTGACACTCTCAGGTCACTTGATAAACTTAACAAATAATAAAATACCTTAGTACCTAGAAAAATAATAATAGGAATTAGACAACAAAAATGAAACAGTAACAGACACCTCAGTCTAGAGCAATATAGGTTTTGTTAACATTTACATAACACTTTTTGGAGGCCTGGGATTCAATTGCTGCTCTTGTTTGCTGTCACTGATACAGCAATAATCATTATCCAAGAGGTAATTCTCCCCAGACTTGGCAAAGTCATGATTGTGAGATGTAAGTGATAGTTTTAATTTTCCCTCAGTGGGATACAGCCGTTGCGCTCTGCCTACTTCTGTCACATCAGCACTTCATCTTGGCCACCATTTCACAGAGGACTATAACTGTGTCCCATTGTGCCTCTGACAAGGGTTTAAGGTTCCAATTGTCTCTATAAAACTCGGGAACAATGCTCAGATGTAATCCTGTTGGAGCTTGATGCCACTTGCTGGATTTTTATGCGAGCGGTCAGTTAACGGACATAATGTCCCTTGTGGCAACAACTTCATCTTAAGTTGACTTTACAAAGTGCTCTTTAGCATTTAAGCAAATGGATACTCTACAAAACTTGACTCTCACTGTTGTGATCACCCTGGCAACACAACGAGAGTTACTTAAACACATACTCACTACAGACTAAAAGAGACTGCAGTTTCTAACATTTTTAAAGAGGTACAATTAGCAAAATTGCTCTAGAACATACTTGTTTGCATTCAAGCCTCTAAAGTTTTGAGTCTTTGCATTGGATCAGCCAACTTTCAGTCACACTGTGAAAATGTCCATACTACTCCATGGCGACCTTAAAGGACTGATCTGCTTTTAAGGTCTATAATGACTTCTGACATAGTTTACTTGCCTCCACGCTGTGACAGAAATGTCTTCTGGAGTCAAAGGCGGAAATCTCTGAAACATGGCACCACTTTGGAAGCCTAAAGCCAAACATAGTGAGATTATACTTCAAGGGGGATTTGTTTTTCATAAAGGTATATGTATAAAAATGTGAGCGATAATAGGATAGATATATAATATTCTGAATATTGTCCTGCATAATTATGTTGATTTGACAGGCTCAAATCATTTGCAAGCAATAACCTCCTATCACTAAATGATATGGACATACGGAATGGAAAAATAAAATAATAATTATTTAAACTTAAATCTTGGGCGAGAACCTAATATGCACAAAAGGCTGAAAAGCAGCCAAATTTAAGGACAGCATGGAGAGACTGCACCCCACTAAGACACTGCTTGATACAAAGATGAAAACGCTCAAAATTGGACTACTGTAATGTATGTATGTAAATTGATCTTGACAAGCAAAAGTATTATCCACAGAACAAGATCTGATTAAAAAAACAAAAAACTTGAAGCCAAAAGTTCAAGTTCTGTGCCTTGGAGAATTCAAAAACACTGATCTCATTTAAAATGGTTACTTGCGCCCTTTGAAACCTCTGCAAGGATTTTCTTTGATCGTCTAAAAGCCTAAGATTATCATAACATGATGCCAATACAATCTGTTCGGATATGCCGCAAGATTTAATGTTTGTAGATGGTCCATTTTCGTGGAGACTACAGAAAAGCATAGACTTGGTTATGAAGATGGAAATCTGTGAAGATGACAGTCAAAGATTTTATATGCTTAGAAGTATTGCTTTCTCAAAGGTTTTCATGGTCCAAAGAGAAATGAGGCACAGATCAGAAAGACACTAACATGCTAGGATGAGATCACAAAATAGAGCTGTAAAACCACCAGAGATGAGATAGGTCTGTGACCTTAAACTCCATAAAGGGCATGTATGTGTATGTATGTATGTGTGTGTGTGTGTGAGGAGGGGGTTGCCTCTCTGTACTATGGCATAACCACACATCTGTGATCGGCTCGACGTACAGCATGTCAGCACTGCTGGAGAGGGTATGAAACGTCTTGAACTATTAACGTCAGTTGGGCCAATTTAACTAGAACTTCAACTATGCTTCACACATGTGTGTAGGAATACTATTGCATCATACAAGATATTGGCATGATTCTGAAACATTTTCATCTAAATTGGCATTAAAAAGACATTTAATGTCGTGTAAATCTGGAATTTTTATTTAACTATGTGAGATTTTTTCGAACACTTAAGTTTGCTTATGTCCAATGAACTAGGAGCAAACAGAAATGTATCACTCTATAACTGACACAACTTTTCCCAACAAGTTTCCCTTTGAAAATATGCATTTTCCAACCACAAGAGTCTCTCAGCAATCAGCATAGAATTTTGCTTGGCTTTATTTTTTTAAGCATGAGAATCAAAGCTAAGGATGCACGAGAAATCTATGTAACCCCCCCTTGGACATAGACAAACATTCCATCAAGAATCAGATCTTTGCAAAACTTTGAACTCATGCACAGAGGACTAACATAAACAGTATTGTACTGCTTAAGAGCAATTGTTCCATTGGCAGAGCAATAGTCAAATCATGAGGGATTCCCAAAGAATAACATTGTGTGTTTACATTTCAAGTAATTATACTAACCTCAAGAAGAGTAACAGGAAAAATTAATTATTCAATAAAAAAGGTTGAGAGTTAAGGGAAAGTTACGGATGACATTGAATTCCCCAGAGATGAAATAATGTCCTGAGATGACGGCAAAGGAAATTACTTAATAGCTATATAGAAGCAAAAGGCAACAGCGATGTCCTCAGATAGAAATCTTAATGTGGTCTTTTAACATATCAACTCTGACATTGGCTCTAAGAATATGAAAAGCTTGGTTTGTTAACAAATATAATGAGGACATTGTGGCACACTCTATACAGTAACTTAAGTCTGGCTTAAATCCTGGTAGTACCAGAAAAATATATACACACATATCTTCGGAAGCATTTTACAGTCCACTTGTGCAATTGTAGAATCAAAAAGCAAATATTTCACATCTCACATTAGTGCCACGTAAATGCCAAGAACATTTAATTTAGGCTATCCTATGGCAACTCTACTGAAATAATTTATCAGTAGATATTAAGCTAAATATTTACTCTTTAACTAAGAATTCTGCATACAAAAAAAAATCTTGCTTTAAAGAGGTAATAACTGTAATACAGTTTTTAAAATCACTAGACTTTTGAAAATCTCCATACCAGATAATTAATATAATTAATTCCTTACATTTATATAGCGCTTTTCTGGGTAGTCAAAGCGTTTTACATTGTGAGGGGGGGATCTCCTCATCCACCACCAATCTGCAGCATCCACCTGGATGATGTGACGGCAGCCATAGTGCGCCAGAATGCCCACCACACACCAGCTTATTGGTGGAGAGGAGACAGAGTGATGAAGCCAATCAGAATAGTAGATAAGCTAATGAAATAATGAAATAATGAAATGAAGATATGAAAATATTCCAGTTATATGTCAGTACAGAGTACAAGTGAATAGTCTTAAAGGTCCTGTTTTCTACATGTTATACACATGTTTATATAAATATAAAAGTTGTTTGGGCTCTTTCACATCTTAACCCTGTCAGCTTCTGCCATTTTGGGGTAATGAGTAGCACATAGACACACTACACTACTTACAGTATTTTGCTTTGTAATAAATCAGAGAACCACTTCCTTAGTAAATGTTTCAATATGTGCACTGGTTTTGAAGAACACTTGGAGTGGTATTCTCATGGGAGGAGGTTACATGGGCCTAGCAATTACATTCACCAAGGATTTCGCTGAAATACCGCCTTACCAAGAGCAGGCACTGTGGATCAGCAGAAAAAGCAGTACACCTCTTCTCACCGGTGTTGCTGGACTGAAAGACATGTACAGGAAGTCCACAACAACACTCATATTAAAAGACATATGAACAGATAGAAAAAGCATTTGGCTTAATTCTTAATCTGTCTAACAAATATTACTAAACAATGTAATATTTAATAGGCTGCACCAGCAACTCAATTTTATACAATATCAAACATCAGACTGTATTACTGGTTTGAGTAAGAATCACTGCCAAACCGCAGTTGTGAACGATGAATCATGGTTCTGAAATAGCCTAGATTAATATAAATTATACACATCTGGCTAATAACGCTGACCTAATTTAGCGGGTCATCTGTCGAGGTGAACAAACAAAAATAGAAAGCTTCTAATACCGTTTTAGCCCCATAATTATATGTATATACGGGTAATTAATCTTCGGTAATTAATTTGAATATACCTTGGAACAAAGGCCTAACTCCGTTTGAAAAGTAGGGTAGAATCTTTACCGGGATGATGGGCTATTGCCTTATTTTGCCTTTTATATTTTCACAGAAATCTGCAAAGTAAACATATGCTCCGATAATAAAAATTATCAAGTCCAAACCTTCTAAAAGGAGACATGCAGTTAACTGAGTGGTGCGCGCTGTCTGTGGGAACTGATTGCCCTCTGGCTATTGCCTTGACATTAAACTCTTCGAGGACAATTGGTTAAGTGGAGTTAACTGTTGCATATTCTCCCTGAGGTAGCTTCCTTTTTGATCTTGCCGAGACTGGCGCCTTCCAAAACAGGGCTTGTCTGCGTTATGAAATGCTTTGACTTACGGTGAGGGGTTGCCAGTTGCGCCTCAATAGAGGCTTTCTGTAGCCTTAAAGGGCCAAGACAAGCTTTAGATTGTTGTAATGCAGCGTGACAAAATCATCGTCAATTCAGTCACATCATTTTGTCCCGTAACAGTTTTACGGAAAAAGCTGAGACTGTTTTTTCCCCCATTGAACTGTTATGTTTTTGAGGTGAAACAGACTATGCGATTTAGAATTTAAATTTATAAAGAGCAACTTAAAAAAAACTTTATCTCGGGAAAAAAAATCACAGGCCTTAATTTTAGTATGCTATACGTACACATTCAATAAAAACCCTTAAAATTCTATCCCACATGCGTTATAAAAACATTTTCCACTATCTCCACTATACAGCGCTTTTATAAAGAAAACTCCCAGAAATTGTGGACGAATAGGCCAAGGAAGTGGTTTGTTTCGCTGTATGTTTTCAATAAGAGTTGAGTTAATGAGTACGGAGGCCCGCTATACAGACATCCCCTCTGGTTAATTGCAACAAAACTTCTCAAATGGCTCCTTGCCTCTAAGACTGGAGCCCCCAGAGCAATCAATAAACCACCTCGGCAAGACAAGTATGATTAACCATGCAACATTTCTTTCAAAATCATTGTGACGTCTCAAAGAAACTGGTTTGACCAATCAGGACGAGCACGCGGAAAGTCATGTGGGTGAAATGTCAAGCCGATTGGAGGGCGGCAGGGAAAAAAGAGAACTTTTGGAAGTTTATAGCTGCGAGTGCGCTCGGCTAGGAGAGTGAGGCAAGCGTCGCAAACGCGCGACGGCAGAAGGGAAAGGCACTGGTGGACGAGTAAAATTCAGGACGAGTCACATATTCTTATTGTATGGCCCCTTTATCATCCATGATGAATTCTTTTCAAGGGCCACTCTCTCAAGAAGGAAAACTACAGGAACGCAAAAGCGCGGACAAAGAGGAGGCTCAAACCAACGATAAAGCGACTGTCAAAGGATGTAAAGGCAAGGCGCTGAGTCTTCCGTTCAGTGTGGAATCTTTAATATCAGACAGAACAAGCACACGGACTTTATACACGTCATCTGAATCTGGTATTATAGCTCCGACATCCGGTGGAGATGAGCGGCTGAGGCTCTCGCCCATGACGCTTTACGCAGATAAGATCCCAGTGGAGAGCGTCTCCAACCTATCCGACTGCAAGAGAGGAGATATGGAAGAAGTAAATGACAAGGGACAGTCCGGCTGGTTTCAGACACCCTCGTACACTTCTCCGCCAAGTGAGTGGTTCAGCAGGGAAACCTGTCAATAATGTGGCATGATGATGCATGACAGTTATAAACATGCATGTTTTACATAGGCTAGGCTATAGTAGAACGCACTGATAAAAATACCAGGAAAATCGAGCAATATGTATAGGCCTATTATATTTAATCAAGCTTGTTTAGATTTAAAATTAGATTTGTGTATAAAAATTAAAAGAATGTGAGGTGTGGAGAGGAAGAGCCTGATGTCATCAAAGAGTAGCTAAAATAGTTGACCAGCTACGTCTGCAAAGACAAGTTGCAAAAAAACGCATTCCAGTTCAAACTAAGACAGTTTAGTGGATCGATTTGAATTAAAAACAGGCTATATTTCCGTATCTGTATGTAGAAATTTTAAGATTAACCTGATTTCGCACATAATGCATATGCTCCTCATAATGCTGAAAATAAACGTGTGGCTTCGGCAGAATAAGTAACTATCAAGGCAATGTAATATAATTAGGCTACATTAATGTAGCCTAAAGTAATATCACTGTAATATAATTTGTAAAACTAATCAGTTCAATGTTTTGTTATTTGTTCGCAGGGCACTCAAGTCCACCTCCGTGTACCCTCAGAAAGCATAAGAACAACCGAAAACCGCGGACCCCGTTCACCACCTCGCAGCTGCTCGCTTTGGAGAGAAAATTTCGTCAAAAACAGTATCTTTCTATTGCAGAGAGAGCGGAATTTTCCAATTCACTCAACCTCACAGAGACTCAAGTTAAAATCTGGTTTCAAAACAGGCGAGCGAAGGCAAAAAGACTACAAGAGGCCGAACTAGAGAAACTCAAACTTGCAACCAAGCCATTATTACCTGCGTTCGCCTTTCCGTTCCCCCTCGGAACACACGTTGGTTCTCCACCCCTCTACGGACCGTCCAGTTCCTTTCATAGACCTGCGTTACCAGTCCCAGGACTTTTCGGAGGGCCAGTGACCTACGGAATGTATTATTTGTCTTAACCATGTGAGCACGTCCTTCAGTTCACCGTCTGTATGCTGCGGTTCTGCCAGTCAGAAGACGAGTGAAATAAGAGCAAATATGTTTTGTCTAAAGAACTCTATACAGCAATTTAAAATAAATTATTCTTGTGATCTACACAGTTTATTCCAAAAGTAAGAGTCCACAAATTGGCTTTAAAAGTGCAATGAATCTTCCCTGAATACTTTATCTTGTATTAGGCCTATAAGCACACAGATAACACGCTATGTGGCTAATTTTCTTAGTCTCAGAGAAAATAATTTCCAAGAGATTATTTCTACTGAGGGCACCGCCGATTTGGCAAGTGTCTAGATCAGCATCACTTGTTGATGAGGGATGCGCTAGAAAACAGCTAGTGTGCTCTGAAATGTATACATGGTCTGTACCAGTTCCAACAAAGCTCTTAGATTAAAGAAAATCCCTTATAATTATTACTAAGGGGTTTTCTAACTTATAGAGCTTGTTGCGACTGACAGCAGAATCATAAAGTAAAAATAAAAAAACTGATTACAGTTCAATTATATGTCTTATGACATTGCTACTTTCCATTACTTGGCTATAGGCTGCCAAATTCGGGCTTAAATGGATAGTCAATGTGAGCCTTTTAAAAATGAATACGTGTATTTTCACGCAAACCAAATATTTTGTAGCATATTACAAAGATTGTACCCAGTTAGCTACAATTTGCGAAATGTACACTGCCAGGTCCTTACGTCTTTTCTTTCCTTTTTTTTTCATTAATTGGACAGGCTACCCGGTTTTAGGTTGAAATAGGCTACGTGGCTTGTTATTCTGTTGGTCTTTGTTGAAGAGGAACTAGATGCAGAGACAACCAGCATCGTCCTTTATACCATAATTTTACTAAACTTTTCCTCCCAAACGTTTACATGCCCTTGGATACAGAGGATCTTGGGCCTGTTTATTGATTTTTCGCCTGTTTAGCCATAATCCCTTCAGTAGACTACATGTATGCTAGTTTGCTAGGTTGTAGGCTAAGATTAATGTCTAGATTTTTATTATTGTAAATACACGTATATATTACAGATTTTGCATTCCCCATTTAAATAAATTACAAACAGGATTGCTGATATTTATACACTGTGTTTACATTTATCTTCTGTAAATTATTGTATATTTTATATGTATATACAAATTAGAAAAATAATCTTTTGCATTAAAAAATAAATCTCAAGAGACTGATGTGTACAATGTTATTATTTATAAGTTTAAAAACACAAACTTTTAATTCAGTAATCCTCCAGATGATTTTTCTTTTCATACATAAACCTAAATAAAATGTCTAATCGATGCGCTACGCAAACCGCTTTTGAGATTTGTAGCCACTGTTGCTCCATGTATTAAATTGTTTCGGAGACCGACGATAAACGTTTAATTTAGGCTAATAATCAGCGCTGAACGGACAACAATATTCATTTCCAAGACACGAAGATGCTAGGCTACCAATAATACATAAAAAAACGAAGAAATACAAATATTACAATAAGAAAAATAAAACATACATTAAAAGATTTGGTTTTAAAAGGTTTAACTTGACCAAAATAAAAAAAAATCTGAAGTACATGCAGATACGAGCCCTTCAGATAACCTTCACGCTATTTATAGTTACAAAATCCAAATCCCCGTGAAACCTACTGGAGAACACATTAGTTGCAACGCGTCTCAAGTTTTTATTACGCTAGTTTTTTCGCGAGTTTCACTCGCCATCATTACACGCATGCATTTGTGTCTGAAGCATCTAGCGAGATGTTTGTGCCATTAGTTGAAAGCAACTTTAGATCTCGAAACGCTTACATTTATTTGAATACATAATACATATTTATCAAGTTTAATATTTTTGAACATAGACATTTTCCTCGACATTCGACTTTCAAACTCCTTGCCACAACCGACTGAGAAGTTTTTCATCTGATTACTAATCTCAACCATAAAAAGAGACAAGACATCTTTTTAAAGACTGATTTGACACGTTTTATTAGAGAAATACTGCTCTGGACAAACAAATGCTTTACCAAGCAAACGTGGTAAATTGTTTGCATTTAATAAAAACGTTGGCCTACTTCTTTCTTCTTCCTCTGAAGCCTCTGACTGAGCCTTGACCGAAGCAAATGGATGATGGAACTCTGAAGGAAAGATAATAATCAACACAAATAGCTCTGATCACTGAGTCTACAGGGTAATGAAACTTAATCAAGCATTTATATGAATCCATGACCATGAATCCACCCACTTGTATGAATATCTTGGCTTTAGATTAGCTGTCTGCATTGGTTCTGTTTCTACAGCCTTCACGCTTTCTGGCTCTGGTGTCAAGTCCATCGACTCGCTTTCTTGGTGAATAGTTGCCGTTTCAGAAACCTCCATATTTGCATCCTTCTGCTGTTGGGTCTTTTTTTCTTGTATTCTGTTGATTCGCATGAGATTATGATAAAAAAAAGTGATAAAAGTGGCTAATTATATGAAGCTGTTTAGGTAAAATATGAAATGACTGGATATGAGAGCAAAAGTACAATTTCTATAATCGAAAATGGCCCATAATTTACATTAGTATTAACATCAAACCTTCCGCTCTTCTTTGCTTTGTCAAATCTGAAGTCCGCTGGATAGCTATGTGTTCTGATAAGATGATCTTTCCTCTCTTTGCTTGTTTTGAATTTCAGTCCACATCCCTCAACCAAGCACTCATACTGAAAATCGACATTAACATAACACACAATCAGCAAAAAGAAAATGTTTTCATAAAAATTATCAAAGCTGAAAAATATTTGCTGGTATAAACATAGAGTGTATGAGGAGGAGGAAACGTGTACTCGTATTCTTTTACAACTGGTATTTCTGTCCCATTAAAATCAGTGTTTCAAACCACTGAAACGCGCAATGCATTTAAAGCAACTCCCTATTGAAACCAGTAGGTGGAGCATTTCGTTACATAAAAGATATTTGATCTCATTTGGTTAATGTATATTCTTCTTTCCAAATGTATAATATAGTTATGAATATCAATTTTTAAATGATTTTATGTAGTATTTCCAGTGAGAGAGTGATATAAAAACATCAAAAGTATATGTGGTGAGTATGCACTACAAAAACAGTGTTTTTTGCAGCCGCTGTTCTTATCTAGCATGCATTTAAATTCAAATAATTCATGGAAGGCTGCCTGCAATGACACTCAAATTCTTAGCAACTTAATCAAACTGTGGTAAATAAAACTAAGGCTGATGATACACAGGGCAACTTTTTGATCAATGTTGCTGGGCAACTTTGGTTAATGTTGCCGTCAGTGAGCAACAAGGGGAGACACAGGGCCCACGACCGATCTAATGTATCCAGATAGATATTTGTTACCCATTCTCAGTGGGAAAGTGCCCAAGCAACATTGCTCAAAAAAAGTTGCCCCGTGTATCATCAGCCTAAATCTAGTATGCATATAATCCTACAGATACCACTTAAAGTGACCACACAACTTCATACAACAACATGCATCACTCCCTACACTCCTATAACATCTGATGTTACAAATGATATTACCATGCATTGTTTCTCTGCCATGACCTGGAAGAGAGAGTCATGCCACTCCAGGATGTGCATCTCCAGCAGTCGGTTTGATGGAAATGAGCGCTTGCAGTTGGAACACACATATCGATGTAATGAATTGTAGTGGTGTTCATACCCTTCCAAAGTGTCAAATAACTGCCTGCATCCCGCAATGTGACACCTGAACTCAGAGATACTGGGAAGAGGGTTGAAATATTAGTGGCACAATTGGAATCAATTCAAGAGGAAGTAAGTTGCTCAAAATGTTTCACCACTCATCCAAGTGATGTCATCAGTAAGCTTATGGTGGAGATTCCCCAGCACTTGACCTCATCTGATATGGTGACATTACTCAATAACTATACTAAAATCTACACTGTCAAATTACATAATGCCAGCTACAAAGAAAGAAACACATCCCGTTGACCATATATATATCGACCTGGACTGATACTCTCCATAGACATGATAATTAGCTACTTAGTTAAAAAAAGCTTTAACAAATAATATGAATACTAATGATCTCAGTTGGATCTACCAATTAATTTATGATTATTAATCATTTGTTAATTCACATTTGCTTAATTACAAAGCAATATTAATGGTGAAACGACGTTGCTCACGTTGGAGGATGTTCATCATCTGCAATAGCCGTCACGACATCCTGTAGGTACATGTGCCTGTGTATGTCGCCATCCTGTTGAATTACACGTTAAGAAATCAGGATTTTGCTAAATACCCCATCATCATGTCATTACAGTCATGTAATTTCTACTAACTTCGTCACTCTTAAGTAACACACACATCGAGAGATAAACAGGCAATTGTTGCTATATTAGCAGAGGGGAGGAACTTTTCTGAAGTGCAATAAAAACAACGAACAATCTACATACCTCAAAATATTCATCTTCTACAGCAAATCGTAGTCGTTGAGGTCTGAAGCCAAAAGGTGAAACAGCATTTTCATTCCCTCTTTCTTTTTTTTGTAAACCATGCCACTCAGATTCCCTATTTTCAATCACCGGTATCTTTTCTGCAAGCATTTTTGGTGTTGCAGACCCCAACAGTTCAATTAATTCAGGTTGCAGCATTATGTTCAGGTTGTAGCACTATATCAACATACTACACGTACAACCCGCCTTGCGATTCCGTGTCAAAATAAAAGTCCTCAAACTAAAAGCCACTTGAGGGCATGCACGCAGGGTGTACGAATGCTTGAGACACTGTCTCGTCATTTTATTTTGAAACAAAACAAAGTGTAATATAATACTTAAAACAAGGTTTTTGTTTTATAGTTTTTCATATAAGTCTGATAAGCAGTGCCTACACTACCAAAAGGAACTAAAGCAAAACTGTCAAAACTGCACCTGCAGAATATAACCACAGGATGTCAGCACAGCCATTACAGTTTTGCTTTTCATCCATCCATTTTCCAAACCTCTTGTCCTATAGTAATAATATTGATAATTAATATCTTAATATATTGGTTAAACTGACAAAAATCTAACAATTTGAAATTATATTAGTTAGTTCTCTTACACGACAATCACAATTAAATGGTTAATTTTTAAAATTGTTTCATTACTACTGTTTCATGTCCTTGGCAATTAATAACTATTAATAACTAATATTGCAAGTGTTTTTTCATAATTATTTTTTTCTAGTCAAAATATAAAAATACGCCTACGTTTTATTTGGAATGTTGTTTTAAATGGTATTCATTTTATGTGTGTTTTTTCCCGTGTCCTCAGTTTAACTTTCTTTCACAACTGTAGTCTTTTGTTATATCCTGTTTGTAATAACGAACGAAACCTGGGCTGCGTTCAGCCCCGACAAAAACGGTACAAAACGTTTTTTAAAAGGAAACGGTGATGCGTTGAACACCCTGTTCTGATGACGCAAGAGTTGAAACTATGGCAGCTGAGAAGGCCATTCTTTGTGTTCTTTTTGAAGAATTTTCGGAGCCTGATGAAATCGGTATAAATACGTGTTTAATACTGCAAAATACCAGAGGTGTAAAGAGTACCTAAAAACCATACTTGAGTAAAAGTACAGATACCTTACAGTGAAAATTACTCAACTACATGTTACAAGTCACCAATTTCAAAACAACTTGAGTAAAAGTCTTAGAGTATCTGATTTTAACAGTACTTAAGTATTTTACTTATACTAAATATAGGCTCAAAAAATGCACTAGTCAAAGAGACATGCCAGTGAAAAAAATGTAATGTTGTGGAGAAGCTGGGCAAAAAAGGCAGAGGCAAGGATCTATGTGCAGGTATTTAATGAAAAAACCAGAACAAACAATAAGCCAAAAACCAAAGGGAACGAAGAACAGAATGACTGGCAAACAGACAACCATTACATTCGACAACTCACAAGGAACTAAAGAAAAACTAGGGCTATATATACACACAGGGGGCTAGCAAGCTTAACAAGATAAGACACACCTGGGGAGACTAATCAAGGGCAACCAATGAACAAACGGACTACAAACTGACTACAAACACCACGGGAGACAGGAAGTGACATAAAAGTCCAGGGCAAGGCACAGAGA
>NW_015552625.1:1265676-1266706 GCF_001515605.1 Sinocyclocheilus anshuiensis | reverse complement strand
ATACTTGAGTAAAAGTACAGATACCTTACAGTGAAAATTACTCCACTACAAGTTACAAGTCACTAATTCCAAAACAACTTGAGTAAAAGTCTTAGAGTATCTGATTTTAACAGTACTTAAGTATTTTACTTATACTAAATATAGGCTCAAAAAATGCACTAGTCAAAGAGACATGCCAGTGAAAAAAATGTAATGTTGTGGAGAAGCTGGGCAAAAAAGGCAGAGGCAAGGATCTATGTGCAGGTATTTAATGAAAAAACCAGAACAAACAATAAGCCAAAAACCAAAGGGAACGAAGAACAGAATGACTGGCAAACAGACAACCATTACATTCGACAACTCACAAGGAACTAAAGAAAAACTAGGGCTATATATACACACAGGGGGATAGCAAGCTTAACAAGATAAGACACACCTGGGGAGACTAATCAAGGGGAACCAATGAACAAACGGACTACAAACTGACTACAAACACCACGGGAGACAGGAAGTGACATAAAATTCCAGGGCAAGGCACAGAGAGCATGAAACAAAAACAAGAAAGAGTTGATTTGTGAGGAGAGCAATCACGTTTATTTTCTAAA
The DNA here is from genome assembly GCF_001515605.1 of Sinocyclocheilus anshuiensis. Classification (NCBI taxonomy): domain Eukaryota; kingdom Metazoa; phylum Chordata; class Actinopteri; order Cypriniformes; family Cyprinidae; genus Sinocyclocheilus; species Sinocyclocheilus anshuiensis. The sequence continues at coordinate 1,266,122 of NW_015552625.1, read as the reverse complement.
ACCAAAATAAAACTGAACACCTCAAAATTACATAAAAAACAAACAAACAAAAAATCAATATCCTTCAAAAAGGTTTCTTCAGTGTAAATTTTAAATAAAATAATGTTAAGTAAAATTAAAATGCCAAATCCTTCTTGTACTGGCTGTGCTGGTTTGGGCCTCATTGCCAGCTGCAGTCATGTCCTCATCTCATATATAAAACACCTCTGATTCACAAATACTTGCTAAGGAACTCGCATTCACATAAAGTAGCCTTGTTGACAAGTTTGGGTGAGTAAGGGCAAAACGCACAAAATGCAGTATTTTCAGTGACCTGTAATAGGCAGTATCACGTCTTTTGTAGCAGAAATAAACTGCTGCAGAAAAAGCTAGGTCCATGCAAAATGTAATGTGTAACTGCAACACTCATTTCAAATGTAGTGGAGTAAAGAGTACAGATACTCATT
>NW_015552625.1:1246821-1265356 GCF_001515605.1 Sinocyclocheilus anshuiensis | reverse complement strand
ATATATATATATATATATATATATAGGCTAGGCCTACCTGTAGGCTATGTAAGTTATAATAAATTTAGCTTTCAGATGAATCTCTTTTACTAGGATTGTGCCTTGTCTGTCATTGGTAATTCAATTATTCAAATAAATTGTCAACGTAATTTTAAATAGAATAATTGATTTAGTATTTTTATATTAATTTCACTTTAAAAATTATATCAAAAGTAATTTATACATTCTGCAAAAGTTTAGCCTAAAGGCTTCTTGCCCCAGACGGGGTGCCATCTTACCTTGGTAGTGGGCCTTTATGAATAATTTTACATTTTGTTCTGTGACACCTTTATAATTTCCCTTAATACCACAGTGGTTGATGTATCATCCTGTACATGCTAAACTTGCTACATTTGGTAACTGCACATTCTCCTTAGAGGTGCATCTTCCCCCATCTTAACCTACTGTCAGTGGATTCTATGAGGATTTGAGGTATTAATTTGAACAGAAATAATATTCGCTTTAGTTAGTTACAGAGTTGAAAAGAAAACAAAAATCTTAGCGCTCTAAAGTAAATTCCATTCTGTCTTGTAGCCTACATAGGCCTAATGTAGCCTAGAAATAGTTTATAACAAAAAAAGAAATATAAAGTATTGTTGTGCCACATTTACACAATGAAAAAATACTGACACATTTACAGGACCGTGACTCATTAGTGACCAGTTTGCTGTTACCGGATGAGGAGGTAGTCTTTTCTTGCTAATTTACCGGATAACCGAGGCGGAGCTTGAACTTTCAAGTAGCCGAGTTCCCACAGCAGCCCACGAGTCCCGGAGAGAGTCCACAGGACAGTGAACCACAGGACAGTGAACCATGCGATACACTGGATTATTTATATCACTGCTTTCTTTTGTTTATGCATGGGGTGAGCGCGCAGCATTATGAGGATTCTTTTACAGCGCGAATCATGTCACAGTGCGTGGTGTGTTTTTAATTTACTGGTAACACATACTGATGATTTGTTTATTCACTGCTGCTTTAGAGAATCTTGAGGCAGCTTTACCTCATGTGATGCGCTATGATGTGGTGCGACTCCGACCTCAGGCACTGAAAGAGCGAGCGAGGAGGAGCGCCTCTTCTCTCAAGGTCCGCTCTTTGTCAGACTAGTTTTGTAAACTGAAATACTATTGACATCTCTTGGGATGCTTGATTTGACTTTTATTCATGCATGCTTGCTTTCACCCGTTCAGATATATCCTGAACAACTTGAATATGATTTGGCGGTAGATGGGAGGAACTTCACAATTTCTTTGCACAAAAATATGTGAGAATGTGACTATTTAGAAATATAGGCTATAACAACTTATGCTCTAAACCTGTATTCATACCCAGCCTAATTAAACTTTCTTTCTTTCTTTTTTCTTTTTCAACAGGGAGCTTTTAGGAAAACATTACACCCTCTCACATTATACCAAAGATGGGATTTCAGAGACAAAGTCTTCAGACAATATTGTATGTTTAAACAGTAGCGTATTTCTGTCCGACACAGTATGTGAATGTTGCTGCTTAACTGTTTATGTTTTTGACTTTAGGATCACTGCTACTATCAGGGACATGTCCATAATTTTGAGGAATCTTCAGTCAGTGTTGGACTTTGCTCTGGCATGGAGTAAGAAAAAATTCAATTTTAAGCAAATTTTGTAAACTATAGATGTGATTGAATATTAAACGCATTAAAACGTGTGTCAAAATATGTTAAATATATACCCTGAGTCCACTTTGTGTACAGTAAAAAATATATTTCAGAGTTGCATTTCTTGGACTGTGCCTGTAATAAGTTTCTTTAGATAGTGTGAACTAAATTACTTCTAAGTGCGTACAGTTAATATCAACAAATATTTCCTACATTTCTCCCTCTCTAAAATATTGCATCTTGTTCATCCTCTAGAGGGTTTCTGAGGGTCAAAAATCAAGTTTACTTGATTGAGCCCCTAGAAGAGTCTTTGGATGGTGACCATGTAATTTATAAGCAAGAGCATTTAAGGACCAAGCAAGGGGCCTTTGGATACAATAGCAAAATATATAAATATGTATAGTATTTTTGTTACATTAATCAATGTCTAGCACACCTTCCTAAGGAAAGGATATGAACCAGAAGACATTGCAATTACTAAATGATATTTAGACAGACTTAAAGAAGTTCCAGATCTATATTTGTGCTCTTATTATTATATATTATTTAGTTATTTTGCCTTTAATGTAAATAAACATGTGCACACAATATACTTGCTCTTGTGAATTTATTTAGATGTTAATTACATTGTAGCAAACCCCGTTGCACACCGTTTCCAGGAAACATGTCGTTCAAACCGGAAGCCGTAGCAAAATGGTGCACACCGGTTTGAGTTTGAACTTGCCCCTGGTTCCTTAATGGCACCATCTTCCAGGAAATGACATAATTTCTGTTGGGAAAGCAGCACAAAAATAGGGGTACGATGTGTATTTTAGACATTTTCGCTATTTATTTAAACCTATAGGCTATTTGAGGCAAATCATTCAGTTTGAATTCAGTGTTGCTATTGTGACATATCTTCAATTAAGTAATTTATAAGCAAGAGCATTTAAGGACCAAGCAAGGGGCCTTTGGATACATTAATGACACAGTCTATAACCTTGGTCCAAAGTCTAGTGGGCTGTATAAAGGCAAAAATATGGTAATGCTATTCTAATGATTCATTTCATTTCATATAGTGCTTTTTGTGATACATATTGTTTCAATACAGCTTTACATGAGATGAATGTTTCTACATTACAATGAAGAGTCATTTGTTATCAAAGTAATGTCAATATGGCAGAATTATGCAGTTAATTAATGGCATGTATTCAAGCAAGTAATTATCTATTGTGGAATGTAAGCTTATTATATGAGAAATATATTTAGGATCATATATTTAACCATATATTATTTAGTGTTGGTTTCCAACATAGAAAATAAATCCTGTACTTGCTCCTTGTATCATAATTAAGCAGCATGTTTAAGTTGTACCTCAACATCTTATTTATAATGTGTTTACCATGATCAGTTTTATGACAATAACTTTATTTCAACTGCTCTTCAGAAAAACAAAGCCCCCGGAGGAGGACAGCGGATTGTTGAGATGGTTTTGGTTGTTGATCATACAGAGGTATAAATTTGGTTTAATGGGATAAAATATCTTGAGCACTGATGTGTTGTGTTTATATTGTTAAAATATATCTACATATTTTCCTTCAGTACAGCAAGTTTGGAAGTTTTAAGAAGATTGAAGAAAGAATGATGTTGGTCGCAAATCATGTAGACAAGGTATCAGACAACTTTGGTCTTTCATTAATTAACAGGTTATGCATGGTGATTACTAAATGATTTTTAACATATTATTTATAGAATTTTTTGTTGTTCACATTCAGCTTTACCGGCCTTTAAACATACGTGTCAGGTTGGTTGGACTTGAGATTTGGTCTAATAGAAACTTGATTGATGTCAGCAATATACCAAATCTTACTCTGAGACGATTTTTACAATGGCGTCAAGATAGCCTGCTCAAGAGGAAGAAGCATGACAATGCCCATTTTGTTACGTGAGTCACTGATTGCTCATCTTAATCAGTTTCTGTGCTGTGAATGCCACATTTTTACTCACACTAAACACTTTAAAATGCGTCTTACCACAAGCTTTAAAACTATTTATTTTTTATTTTTTAAAATAGTACAGTGAAACAACGAAAATATCCTTTAATGCCTCAAGTTCTCTTATTTTTTTAATCAGTGCTGTAGATTTTGAAGGAACAACAGTTGGGTTGGCCTCAGTGAATGCTATGTGCTCTCCATCCTCTGGTGCTGTGAATGAGGTATTTTTATGAGCATATGTTTATATATGTAAATTAATAGATTAAAAAGTGTACTTTTCTAAAGTTTGAAAGAAAACTTTGGTTGTGGTGAATAATATAATGACATTTGATATTTTTTTTCTTTACAAAGGACCATAATAAAAATCCCATTGCAGTGGCTTCTACCATTGCCCATGAAATGGGACATAATCTGGGCATGTCACATGATGATTCAAACTGTGCATGCTCCTCTGACAAGGGCTGCGTTATGTCAGACACCATTGGGTGAGGCTGATTGAAACTACTTTTGTTTAGCATACATTTATGCAATGGCACAAGAGATAGGCAACTATTGTATTTTTCTGCTGTTTTTTCACAGACCATAACATTTCTTACATACTTTTCCAACAGGTATGTTTACCCTGATTCCTTTAGTACTTGCAGTCAATCGTCCTTAAAGGAGTTTTTGCAGAGCTATGACACCAGCTGTCTACTAGATGTGCCAAATGAGGGTGAACTATATGGAGGCCCAGTTTGTGGAAATGCTTTTGTTGAAAAAGGCGAGGAATGTGACTGCGGAACTGTTGAGGTGTGACATGTTAGTTTATAAAATTTCCCAGTTGATGCAACTTTGGCTTCTTAGTTAAAGTATGACTAAAATAGAGTTGTGTATTTGACTATATACAGTCAGTAAGAATACAGCAAAAACAGTAATGTTCTGTAATGTTATTATAACTTATTGCGAAATATTTAAATTTAAAATAACCATGATTACAATTTAAAATAACTGTTGTAATTTATTCCTGTGATGGCAAAGCTGAATTTTCAGCAGTCATTACTCCAGTCTTCAGTGTCACATGACCCTTTAGAAATCATTCTCATATGCTGATTTGCTGCTTGGGAAACATTTCTTATTATTATCAATCTTGAAAATAGTTTTGCTGCTTAATGTTTTATTTTTATTTCAATTTATTCTTTGATGAATAGAAGGTTCATAGAAGGTTGTGTCTTCAATTTTGATAAATTTAATGTGTCCTTGCTGGATAAAAGTATCAATTTCTTTAAAAAATCTTACTGATCTCAATTATAGTTTTTTAAAGACAAAATATTGGTCGCAAGCCAGAATACAGGCCCCAGACTTTTGAATGATAGTGTATTCTGGATAAACATTCTTCTTTTTTTTTTCACATTTTTTTTTTTTAAATGTTAAATTTTAGGAATGTAACAATCCCTGCTGCAATGCCACCACATGTCGACTGACCGAAGGTGCCCACTGTGCACATGGAGAGTGCTGCCACAATTGCCAGGTATCAGCAAAGCTGCCTACCAGGCTCCACAGGAAGACCATACTAAAGTTGTTATTGGACTGAAAATACATGTAAAAGTAGATTATTGCCTTAATCTGTTTGGTTAATCCTCCCTTGTAGCTGAAACATTCCGATAGCCTATGCAGAAAGAGTGCTCACGACTGTGATTTGGACGAGTACTGTACAGGAGAGTCAGCCTTCTGTCCTGAAGATGAATATAAGATGAATGGACTCCCTTGCAATTATAATCAGGGCTACTGTTACAATGGACAATGTCCTACACATAAGGAGCACTGCAAGATGCTGTGGGGATCAGGTAATATTCTTACTGAGCCATTGCTCATACACTGCTTTATGGGTCCTCTTTTATCCTTTTACAAACATTTTAACACAAAATCTTTACAGCTTTTTTGTTAAATTAATGTTTTTTGTAAAATAAAGTTTCATACAGCAATTTAGGAAAATAAAAAATATATATAGGTGCATCTCAATAAATTAGAATGTCATGGAAAAGTTCATTTATTTCAGTAATTCAACTCAAATTGTGAAACTCGTGTATTAAATAAATTCAATGCACACAGACTGAAGTAATTTAAGTCTTTGGTTCTTTTAATTGTGATGATTTTGGCTCACATTTAACAAAAACCCACCAATTCACTATCTCAACAAATTAGAATACTTCATAAGACCAATAAAAAAAACATTTTTAGTGAATTGTTGGCCTTCTGGAAAGTATGTTCATTTACTGTACATGTACTCAATACTTGGTAGGGGCTCCTTTTGCTTTAATTACTGCCTCAATTCGGCGTGGCATGGAGGTGATCAGTTTGTGGCACTGCTGAGGTGGTATGGAAGCCCAGGTTTCTTTGACAGTGGCCTTCAGCTCATCTGCATTTTTTGGTCTCTTGTTTCTCATTTTCCTCTTGACAATACCCCATAGATTCTCTATGGGGTTCAGGTCTGGTGAGTTTGCTGGCCAGTCAAGCACACCAACACCATGGTCATTCAACCAACTTTTGGTACTTTTGGCAGTGTGGGCAGGTGCCAAATCCTGCTGGAAAATGAAATCAGCATCTTCAAAAAGCTGGTCAGCAGAAGGAAGCATGAAGTGCTCCAAAATTTCTTGGTAAACGGGTGCAGTGACGTTGGTTTTCAAAAAACACAATGGACCAACACCAGCAGATGACATTGCACCCCAAATCATCACAGACTGTGGAAACTTAACACTGGACTTCAAGCAACTTGGGCTATGAGCTTCTCCACCCTTCCTCCAGACTCTAGGACCTTGGTTTCCAAATGAAATACAAAACTTGATCTCATCTGAAAAGAGGACTTTGGACCACTGTGCAACAGTGCACATACTGTTTAATACTGCATTTTAACAGTTCTTCTTCTCCTTAGCCCAGGTAAGACGCCCCTGACGTTGTCTGTGGTTACTTTTCCACGACATTCTAATTTATTGAGATGCACCTGCATATTAATATTTTAACATCAATATCTTGTACATGTTTAGATGCTGAAGTGGATGCTGACACCTGCTTTCGTTATAATGTATTTGACAGAACCTCCAAGAGTGCTGAGTAAGTGTAACGTAACTTTTCTTTGATGGCTGAAGACTAAAAATAGTATTTTGTACATTGTTCTCTAATGACACAATGGTATTCTGAATCCTACAGGCACATGATGTGTGGGAAAATATACTGTTATGGTGGGAATCCTTTTCCCATAACCAATACAAAATCAACAGTAACTATTCATTCGAGAACCTGCTACATAGCTGTGGATTCCTCGCCCACAGATGACTTAGGGATGGTTCCAGCAGGCACCAAATGTGGCATTAATAAGGCAAGTAAATAATTAATGTATATTGCCTTACAAAAAGTGTATGAAACCTTTATTTAGATTTTTTTTTATAACCAACAGGTGTGTTACCACAACCTTTGCCAAGACATTAGTATATACGGCACAGAGGACTGCTCTGATAAATGCAACAATCGTGGGGTGTGTGATTTTCTTTTTTCATTTCCATTTTTCTATTACTTTTATAACAAATTTTATGTTTTTTCTCTCTTTTTTTAAGAAAAACATTATTGAATGCAATATTTGTCATTCTGTGATATTGTGAAAGTCATATTGCTTGTATGTGCTAAAACTATGCATCCTAGTATTTAATGTCCATTTTGAATTTGCATTTAAAAGCATAAAAACGTGTAAACATACTACTGATTTATATTTTAAAGGTGTGTAACCATGAGAGGAAGTGTCACTGTGATCCAGGCTGGGCACCACCCTATTGTGATGTTCAATTCTCAGAACGTCAAAAAAGTAAACCACATCCTTACTATATCTTTATAACTTCACGTAATTCAGTCATTGACCATACAAAACTAATTCTGAGCCATGTCAAATGTGTACCTTTACAGTGAGAAAAGAATCTGTGATAATTGGTGTGACTGCATCTGTAGTCGTTCTTGGATTGATCATTATTATTGGAGCACTTGTGTGTCACAGGAACAAAATAACAGAAGTTAGAAAGAAAAGGTAGGATCTGTTATGCAGCTGACAATCATGAACTATCAATTTCTGTTGTCATTTCAATTACTGTTCTATTAATGAAATACATTCTATTCGAAAAAAGGTCTTTGAAGGACATCCACACTTCCTCAGGCCAGTGTAATCCGGCATTCCAACCAGGAAGTGCAAAGAACAGCCCCAGATTCACACAATCACGCATAAGTCAACCAACTTTCCTTGAGTCATCCACTACTCTGGCCTGCACACCTCTCTATTCTCCAGCTACACCCTCTAGACCAGCACCAATGGTAAAGTCATTAATTTAGTCTTGAAATGGGCTGTTCAATTTGTGCTTATATTAAAAGTCCATTTTAGGATCAAAGACTTAATCTTTCTACCACTTATTTCTCACTATGCACAGCCTCCAAAGGATGCACCACAAACTAGGACAGAACAGGTAGTTTATCCTCTCTAAAAATGCATGTAATTATTTCAATCTAAAACTGTTTTAACACAAATAAAAATGTATGTCCATATTCTATTAGATTGTGAAGCCTTCTGTCCCACCTCCTGGTATTTCCAGAAACATTCATCCTGTTCAGGTGAGGCACAGAGGATCTTAAAATGCACTACTACCATTCATAAATAAATACTTTATTCAGCAAGGATGCATTAAATTGATCAAAAGAGACAGTATAAAGACATTTATAATATCATAAATGAATTTTCTATTCATCCTGAAAAAAACACATGATTTCCACCAAAATATTAAGCAGCACAAAAGTTTTGAAAACAGATAATAATAAGAAATGTTTCTTGAGCACTAAATCAGCATTAGTTCTTGATTTCTGTAGATTGATAGCAGACTTATTTCTGAAGGATCATCACAGGATTAAATTACCTTTTCAAATATATTTAAATAGGAAACAGTTGATTTAATTTGTAGTAATATTTCACAATATAATACTTTTTACTGCATTTTATCAAATAAATGCAGCCTATGTTGAGTACAACAGATTTCTACAAAATGTACCAATCCCAAACTTTTGAATGAGAATATACTGTATAATTAGGTATAATTTTCATTTTAATGTTGGTTACTTTTAATGACTCTAAGCTTATTACAGAGGTGACATAAAACAGAGGTGACTTGAAAATTCAGTGAGACTAAAGAGCATTGTGTCATTTCTTATGTCTAAATTTTGTTTCAGGCAAATCCCCTACTTCCACCAACTAAACCACTTCCTCCATCAAGACCATTGCCACCACTGGCATCTAAACCTGTAAGAGGCAATTGTTTACTTGAATAATTTAGTCAACAGAAAGCACACCATCTCACATAAATGCCATTCAATACTATCAACCATTCTTTGTATGCACTGATAGGTGACAAAATCAAAACCACCTCCAGTGCCTCCTGTGAAGCCCACTGGGATGCAGCCAGCATTCACTCCACCTCAGGTGTTGTAAGGTTTTATTGCTTTGCATTCAGCAGTTCACATATAAACTATAAAATACACTGTCAATTCTCTGAAAAATGACATTGTTAATGCTAATTTATTCAAACTGCTTGACAGTCTAGTTGTGTGAATAAATGTTGGTGTTTTAAAAGCTCTTTTGCATTTACTGTAGGTAATCCAGAAAGTTGCACTGAAACCTCCTGCTAAGCCCAGATGATCTGGAACAATATGAGTTACTCTTAATCATTGGGAGCTTCAGAAGAACCTTGGTTAACAAAACACTGGCAGCAGTTTACGAGCTGAACAAAGCTTGTTGTTTTTTTGTGGTATAGCTCTGAATAACAAGATGAAGTTAAGGAGAAGGTAAAACAGAATGAAAGATTTGCACTGTAGGAATCGCTTTATACTTTCGGTACTACTTGTTTGTAATTTCTTTTATTGTAGTTTGGCTTTCTTTTTCTGTTTATTTATTTTATATTTTAATTTTAAAGAATGTTATTTGCAACTGTTTACAGTCCATTCAGATTGTGTCTCTATGGAAGTCTACAGAGTTCCTCCTTTAAAGTCCACATCACATTGTTGCCTAAGTGGGGGGTCAAAGGGTCTCTCTTTGTTTTTTTGCAGTGTATTATGGTGCATTCATTCTTGTTTATGCAGCTTTTATGTATTTGCAATTTTATATCTTGTAATTGAGATTTAATTTTTCATTATTTTGTGTAGAATTTCTTGTTATTTACCTTTTGAAATTTCAAGAGGGGACCTGTAAAAAGGCTTGTGCCATATGGCCTCTCTGAAGCATAATCCGACCTTACTTTAGTCATTTGCCTTATTTACAAGTTTCTTACATCTTCTTTGTTGTCTGGTTGTGATCCTTGTGGTTTTTGCACTCAGACAAAGGCAAACATTTTTTTGCCCAGCAAATATTTAAATTCAAAACGTGCAATGATCTCAGCTGGTCTGATTTTACTCTTTAAATATGAGAATGTTTTTTTTTTTAACTATAATAAAGTTTTTCACATTTCTCTTTTAATCAGTTTATTTGGTTTATGCCCATATATTTGAATCGCCGTCACACGTGTATGACCTCCACAGCGCCCTGTATTTTCGTTGCCTAGTAACGATTCAAACACTCAATACTAATGCTTGTACCGTTGAGATAGTTGCGGGTTTTAGTCACGCAGAAGCTTGTTTCAAATGATGGACGGGCCTAAACAATTAGACGAAGAAACTTTGCAAGACCTCTACGCGTGGATAGACAAGATACCACTCTCCAGACCCAAACGGAATATAACAAGAGATTTTAGCGATGGAGGTATTTAATTCCTACAAGAAACAATCAAAACCGCTAGCTAATTAACTATTCATTATATTTGTTGACCTTTTTAGCAGTGTTGCCCTGCATTTGAGTTATATGAAAGTAAATATCCTAAATACTTTATAATTGTAATATAATATTATACTTAGTATAGTATGCCATTCAAAACCATAATATAATTAGCTATATAACATTTTACTAAGTTCAGTGTTGTCATTGAGTATTTTAACGATTTCCATAAGCAGTTATGACTGCAGAGGTAGTGAAGCATTTCTTCCCTAAGCTGGTGGAGCTGCACAATTACACGGCCGCGCATTCCGCGCAACAGAAGCAGAGTAACTGGAGCACCCTGAACAGGCAAGTATATTTATTTGTTCTCCACGCAGACAGTAATGCAAACACCGCACTGCTTATCTGACCCCCTCGTGTCGCTTGATACATTCCCCGGGGGATTGCAGGAATGTGACATTACACCTCAGCAACAACACTGGGATCTCCAGCTGAACTGTTAACACTGGTTGGGTCTAAAAATCTAGTGAGTTGTCTACCTAGACAGCATATGTAGAGCAGTGGGGGAAATAGACAGCAGTTTTCTACCAAATAAACATCTTTTATGTTTGTCTAGAATTGAACAACACACAAGTGCATGATGTTCTCGTTTCAGAAAAGTTTTCTCCAAGCTGAACTTCCATATACCTGAAGAGACGGTGAAGAATATTGTACTCAGCACAGCAGGCTACATCGAACCAGTCCTTTGCTCTCTGAGAGAGAAGATACAGGAGAAACGGGCAGGAAAACAATTAGATGGCACACTGGTGGGTCTGTGTATTTGCATTTGCATTGCTACAGCATCTTTCTTTCGATATCATTACCTCTTTCCTTATAATGGTTGAATGATCAGTAATTTAACCCTGCCTTATTCTTTTTTACAGGACTTGGAATATTACAGCACTACAACTGGACAGTCGAGATCAGGTAAATACTGTAAAACATGGAAATGTGGATTTAGGTTCCCATTGGTTATAAGCTACAGTAGGGCAGTGAAGGTCATCTTGAGGAGATATGACAAGGAGACCATTGCCCAGTAGTGGATGGGGGAGGGCCTGCCAAGGACCCCCTGGGGTGTGGTGTGCTTTGGTAGAAGACACTGACTCTGGCTGTGAGTCTAGGTTCATTAAGACTGTTTTTATGAAACAGTCCCTCTGCAATTCAATGTATTTTAGTGTTCTGTAAGTTAAAGGGATAGTTCTCCAAAAATGAAATAGTTTAATCACCCTAATAATGTTCCATTAGACTTTGGATAGTTCTGTAAACCGAATTAAAATATTTTTAATGAAACTTAACTGGTTTCTGTTCTTCCATTGAAAGTTGAGGTCACCAAACTCCAAAAAGGTAATAAAGGCATCATAAAACAAATCCTTGTCTTGTGAAGAGATGTGATCGATTCATATGGATTCATTTTACAACACCTTTTTGGATCTTCTAAGTTTTGGTGACCTGGACTTTTAAATGGAGGGAGAGAAACTAAAGCATTCTACCACAAAACATATTTTACAAACGTTAAATCAACATATTATTTTCTGTGAGCGAGTGAACAGGGTGATTTTCACATCATTTTGTAGCAAAAACTCTAGTCTACCACATCCAGTTCTCAAAAGTCTTGTGAACAAATATTCTGTATGTGTTTATGGCCTTATTTCAGTGACTTAAAAATGTTAGTTTTTCCACTAACCACGCATAAACGTTGTTTTCTCTAAAACACAAACATGTACAATGTTTATGCATGGTTAGTGAAAAACTAATTTGTAAGTCATTAAAAATCACCGACAAATGCCCGACATCGGAGGCAAATCGGTGCTCGTTCAGTGTAACCTCCTTTCGCCGATCCATCGTGCAATGTGAACACAGCAGCAACTGAATGCTACCCCAGATAGTCACGCAGTGTGAAAACAACGGCGATCCGACGAGTTTGAAAATCGTGCAGTGTGAACTCGGCATTAGGTATAATGAGTTAAGACGGGAAAACTGGACATCGCGTATGTTTCATATGTATTACTTTAACAGAGAATATTTGTTTTGGACGTGACTTAGTTAATTTAAAGGTAGACATTTCATGCTTTCTATACATGTATTTCTCATGTCTTTGAGGCAAGTATTCGCTGAGATTCAGGCTGTTTTATTTACGTGTCTGTGAAGAGAGGTGACAGACCGAGACGGCGGAGAACGCACCGTTTATTGTTTTTTATTTTTTTCAAAAACACATTGTTTTGTTATTATGACTATACACAAATAAAAGTAGACCCTTTGCAGTTTCAAACGATACCGTATTCTTATCGGTACAATCAAAACTGATAAAGTATTTTAGTTCTTTTCGCGGTCATAAAGAAAATACGAGACAGACTGCACCAGTGTGTGCCACTTTATAACGCTTGAGCAATTGAAGTTTGCTTGGATGTCAGTCGCGGTGGTTGTGACTGAGTGTGTTCATCGGTGGGCCTTTTGGCCATGCATTCATCATAGATTTGTCTGTGATACTTCTGCAGGTGCTGATACAGGTTGGTTGTGTTGCCTCGCGAGGTCGACACAGACGTTCGGCAGGTTTTACAAAGTACTTGCCTTTGAAGTACATCAGAACGTCGAAATCCAAAATAATTCCAAACATATGCGGTGCTTTTTTGTTTAGGTACCAAGTTGTCTGCAGGACTTTGCTCTTCTGCAGACACACTTTGTTGGGAAGTTGATCTGCGCCTCCCGCTCGCGCTTATCTTTTCCAAATGGCGTTATTTGATGGTTCAGTCAGCACGTGCAGTGTTAAAATGCCCCCTATTGGTTAAACTATGCATCAAAGTAAAATGCGCATGAAGGAAACTGTCAAAAACTACGTAGATGCTTGTTACATATTTGATAGTCCTTCATCGAAATAATCGCAGCTCTTGCGATTTGAAAACCGCACCCATTCAAATCGCGATTTCGGTTTACAAACGATTAATCGTGCAGGCCTAGGTTTGTGGTCATAAATAGTCTGACTGTTACAATATTAAGAAAACACAGCCCTTGCCTAACTGTAAACCAAACAAGATTAGCAAGTTACTGTAAGTGTCGCAAGTACGAAGATGCGTGTTTTGTGATGGTCATGTCATGTGTCTGTGAGGCTTTGTGTGCTCAGACCTTCTGGTTAGTTCACCCAAAAACATTACTGTTATCATTTACACACTTTCATTCTGTATGAGTTTATTTCTTCTGTGGGACACCAAAGAAGATATTTTAAAGAAACTGCTTTTGCCCATACAGTAAACAAAACCCCACTGGACTGCACTAAATTTCATTGTATGGCTTCGTCCAAAAGCTTAGGCAGCTGACTTTTTACCTTGCTGCCCTATAAGGCAATGACTTTGCAGGCAATGTTTGCGAATAAAGGTACCTTCTGAGGCAGCGTAAAGGTTTAATAATCTGCAGCAAAATAAAAAGCTTTTGGAAAAAGTTGGTCAAATTTACTTTTCCTCTATGTATATTAAAATGGACTAACAAAATGGTCAGCTGTGTTTGGAAATAGGGCAAATGCACTGCATTATCAGCACTCTTAACATTACATAGAAGGGGCCAGATAGGTCAACTCTCCAAATCCCACACCTCATCATCATGGCGTCTTAGTTGAGACATCATCTGGTTTCAGGTCCAACTCCCTCTTTTCATGATAGAAAAGGTCCTGCGTCCATCAGCTCCATTCACTAGATAGCCCTTATCACTTCCAACAGGCTCAAAGCGTGTGGCTAAAAGCCCTTTTCGTCCACAGAAAACTCAAGCAAACAGTAGATTATTAAGTCTATTATTAGACCAGAGAGATTGTTTCTGATATATCATATTATCGAAGTGCAGACCATTTCTATTAAAGAAACAGGAGTCCTGTGCTTTTTCCTGTAGATGTTGTTCAATTTTAACTTGTTATTTTATCTTTAATGGGATGTTTATAAGGTGAAGCACAGCTGGTGTTGATGATTCAGAGCTTAGAGCCAAATAAAACTCTCCCGCTCCATAGTTATAGTCTGGTGCCCTGTCAATGTGTCTTTTTGACCTTATTTTGTTTAATGGGTTCAAATGGAGTCTAATTAGTTTAGCCTTCCTGGTTAAGCAGTTCTCATGAGCTTAAAAATCTTAAAGTATGGGGGAGTACCACTCAGCTAGAGGAAATTGATTCAGGGTATCGTGAGAGTAAAGTCTCAGTGCCTGAATTTAGCCTGGAGGGATCCTGAATCCGCTGTCTATGCCAAGACCCGGCACCTCAGTTTTAGGCTGTCCCCGAAGACACATTTGTACAACACATTTCCCTTTGTTAAATATAAAATGTTTAAAAGAAAGATGTTTATTTTTTTTTTTTAAATATTTCTTAATCCCGTTCTCTGTTTTCTCTGAAGCCCCTCATACCAATCCAGCCACTGTGAAGAAGAAAGACAAAGTAAGGTATGAGTGATAAACTGTGATGTGAAAAGGACTTTCTGAGGTTCATGAAGTCTTTCATGTAGACCTAAAAATACACATTTATAATGGACTTATTGGAAATCTTGTGTAGTGCTGCTGCAGCCTTGAGACCAAATGTGGATCCAGGTGTCCGTTTGCTCTTGGAGGAAAAGGAGCAAGTAATTTTGGCTTTACAGGAGACTGTAGAGGTAAGGTTTTGATGTTAAAATGCTTTCTCCTTTTCCAGTTTAATATGCAGAGACAAGTTTATTGGTTGAGTTCCCAGAAAAGTGTAAGCACTGTTGCTATCTGGTGTTTTCAGCATTGCAATGCAAACTGTATTCAAAGTCTTTTTTTTTTTTTTTTGCAATTTCGAAACACTGCACCTTTAAAGTTGGCATGAAATTAAATCTGTTTTCTAAATGCATGTTATTGATGTTATTGTGCAAAATACATCAATGCATGTTATTTTGTATTATTTTATAATACAATAATCATTTTATAGTAAAATAAAAATATCATCATTCAATGTTTTTGTGAAATGACCTCTCTCTCCTGATGTATGCTGGGTTTCTCCAGTCATTTAGTCCACTTAAATCCCCTGCAAGCTTGCATTCATCTACATCTACAACTTATGAATAGTACCATGTCCCCGTCCTACATTTTCTTTCTTACAGTGCATTAGACTTGCATGTCATCACAATGACAAAGACTTGCATCACAATACAGAAGAAAAGATCTGTTTAATTGTGACTGTAATGTACATAAGAATTAGTATAAATTCATTTGAAATCTTTATTTCTTGCATAAGATCTTTGAAAAAGGCAGATATTCTTTAAAAATGTTAAATCTTATGACTTGCAAATCGCAAAAACTAATCAGTTTCAGCACTTTTTGCATACAATGCAAAAGGAAATTTGTCTTTCCTGTGCTGTTCTCCTGGCAAGTGGTCAAGGGCTGCAGATCACAAGTTCTTTGACATGCTTCCTGTCACTGTTGCAAATGTGGTTAAAAAGAAATTGCAAGATTGTTAAATGAGTCATTATGAGTTCAGCAGCTGTGATATTTGTCACTTGACAGTTAGTGAGACAGTTTTAAGGTTGCAGCAACACATTTAAATGCTTGAATATTAATAATTTCAACTTTTTGCATTTCAATTAAAAAAAGATATTCAGTAACTGCTCTATTTTATGAAAAAAATTATCAATTTATGCATCAAATAGTCATCAAAAATTCTATGGAAGGAAATGACAATTCTACAGAATGATTGTGACAGTAAACTTCCATTTGTTCTTTTGTGACGCTGTAAAGCCTTTGGTTTGCAGGCATTATATCATAAACCTACAACCGCTGTTGAATATCATGTACATTAAATGTTTTTTCTTTGCTCCAGATTTTACAGATTAAGGTAGACCGATTGCAGCATCTTGTGAATCTTAAGGATCTACGCATCGAGGACTTGACAAAGCACTTAGAGCGATATAAGGCACACAACTCGTGATCTCATTATTAACATCTAGATCCACCATCAGGAATTTGATTTCAGGAAAAGCATACTATATGCATACTTAAGACTCATAATAAACTGTTACAGAGATATGAAATCATCTCATTTTCCTCACCTGTTTTCTGACCTGTGATTGTTAGAGCACTCAGAATAGAAGCACTGATGTCAATAACTAGCATATTGTATAAGCTGAGACCATCTACAGGAGTTTATGTACACTGGAGCCCACCAAACTTTGGCAGTAAAGTCTTTATTCCTGGGGAGATTTCAACAATTCTATGGATGATTTAGTTTACTCTGAACAGTAACTGCAATTACTATGATAGTGTTTCCATTTCATGTAGAATTATTGAACATTATTTATAGTCACTATGATGTGACAGTATTGTGATTTTTAAAATCTTAGAACATCATTTTCTAGAGCTTTCCAGTAGATTCAGTTTAAAAAATGAATTTACTGTTAATTGTACTGTTATCTGAGGTCCACTTATAATGTTATCAAGATTTTTACACCAAAAAAAAAAAAAAAAAAGTAATTTAGAAGTCATTGGCTATTCTCTGTCCTGGTTTTAACCCCTCTCATCAGAACGCTCTGTTTGAATAGGCATGGCGGATTGAAGACTGCCCACTGCTATGATTGGCTAACAGTTGTGTATTTTTGACAGCCTACATCCTTCATAGATGGACGCTGCTGTGATTTAGGTTAAAAATGCATAAATACTCAGTACATATCAAACGATCTGTAATAATAGACAAAGCAAAAGTGATCACATAATGAAAACAGTTGCACTTGAGTGGTGCGACATCGGATCCAATATAGTTGGCACAGCATTGTCTTCTAGTTTCAATCGTTCTGATAATCTTGCGTTGAATTGTGCCTTGTTTGTAAATGAATCCACAGTAAAAATGAAGTAAACAGAGGACCAAGTTCTTACTGATGTGGTCTGGCACTTCATTAAATATAAAGTTCATCAAATAAAGTTTATCGTTTGGTTTCTGCGTAGACCTGCATTTGTCTCTCTCGTTATCTACACTACATGTGTGAATCGGTGGGCGGGGCTAAACAAGCAGTGATGTAGAAGCAGGCGTTTATCTACTTCGGATGTGGTGTTTAGCCACATATTACATCATAAAGTGTCACATTCCAAAACCTGTCGTTTTGGCAGATTGGTTTCAGTATAAGCTGTTTTTAGACTAACGAGAAAGTTTTGAGTTCAATGTGTGCAGGGGTACTAACACATCACATTCTCTGTATTGGGGGGATATAAACAGCTCCCTGTTTTCACCACAAGTTATTCTTTATCATAAAGTCATCAAAGGGGAGACCTGTAATTTGGGGCTTTCCTTCAACAATGCAGATATGGCTCCAGCAGAGTTGCAGCCACTCATCCTGTCTCTGCTCTTTTGGCCAGAGGAGTTCACAAAGCCATTTTTGGAACAGTATTTGCAATCACTTTATGTCTCTCCCGTGAGGCATGTGTTTATGCTAACATCAACCCCATGTGGAAACCTCAGACCAAATGTAAACATTTCTGAAGTAAAGTTGAGAACGGTAAAAAGCTTTCTCTGTCTATATGTAAGAGATTATTATGAATTATGAATGATTTCTTATGATTGGTTGAATATATATCCTGAAAGAGATATGTTTCATATGGGAAATAATTATAAGAAGCTGATACTCCTGAGTATTTCACATGTGTCCATAAAGTTCTCAGAGCTCCCTGATGACTCAAGCTGAGATCTTGGAAAGAGACCAGCAGAACTTGGGGGTTGGATCTTTGGGTGGTAAAGCAGCATTAAAGCTCTCTGAGTCACAATGAATTACAGTCAAAAGCATGCCTGAGTCCCTCAGCATGCAGACAACATATGAAGCACACTGTGAGAACGTCTGGAACGGGAGTTGTTCTCATAAAGTGAGAATGAGTGTGGTACTCCCTCTGGTCTATAACAAATGTTTCATTTTAAAAGGGGTCATATGATGCGATTTCAAGTTTTCCGATTTCAAGTTTTCCTTTCTCTTTGGAGTGTTACAAGCTGATTGTGCATAGATAAGATCCCTGAAGTTGCTAAAGTCTCAAAACCAAAGAGATATTCTTTATCAAAGTTAAGACTCTGCCACGCCCCCCTAAAAT
>NW_015552625.1:1242522-1244958 GCF_001515605.1 Sinocyclocheilus anshuiensis | reverse complement strand
GGACTTTGTAGAAAACGAAGCGTTTGAGAGAGGCGGGGCATAGAGGACCTACAATAATGTACAGTATTTGAAAAATAATGTGTTTTTTGAACATTAAAGCATATCAACATATTCTGTTACACCAAATACACAAAATAATGATCTTTAAAAAAGCATCATATGACCCCTTTAAGATCATCAGTTTTAAAGAGTCCAATCCAATAGAGAAAAAGTAAACTAAAGTACTGCAGATACACATCTTCAGGGGGGTTTTCCACGATTGTTCAAATGTCTTCAAATGAAAGCGTTTACTCCTTCACTACCATTTTAGGGTCTGTTTCAAGTGTGCATGTTTAGTGCTTACACTTCAAAGAAATCTGGTTTTCAAATGTTTTATTTGTCATCATGTTTTATGCACAACTCCTTTCAGAATCATGTTTAGGTTGTTTTCAAGTTGTATGTTTTTGCAGTTATTTATAATTCTGAATATTCTGGGTACACATTGAGCTCAGTCGACAAAAACTGATTGATTATTGAATACTGATTACCACAAAACTTAATTTCCACTTGTACCTCCTTTATATATAAAAGTAAACAAGAATCTAAGTTGTGGCGAGGCACTTACAGTGAAAGAGAACAGACAATTTGTTTGGAGAGTTAAAAAGCAGTAATGTGAAGCTTGTAATTTTATAAAAGCACATTAATTATCTTAAAACTCAAATATTATTTGAGATCCAAGGTTGTTCAAAACAACATTTTTGCAAGATGTCAGTGTTTACCATAGACTGTATGTTGTTGTCATGGCAAAAAAGGTGTAAAACTGGATATGACTTTGGTATGTAAGCAATTTATTACACCAAAATCATGTTAATATGCATTTCTGTTTCATTGTTATATAGCCGTACTATTGAAACAGTAAATTAATGCATTACAATATTGCATTACTGCCTAAAAAGGTAACTAATTACATTGCTTTTACTTTTTATGGAAAGTAATGCATTATGTTACTTTTGTGTTACTTCTTAAATCTGGACTGGGCTGTATTGTTTGTTTTTAAAGGGGTCATATGACATTGCTAAAAAGAACATTATGTTGTGTATTTGGTGTAATGCAATGTGTTTATGTGGTTTAAGGTAAAAAAAAAACATTTTTCACATACTGTAAATTATTGTTTCTCCTCTATGCCCCGCCTTTCTGAAACGCGTAGTTTTTTACAAAGCTCATCGTTCTGAAAAGCGAGGTGTGCTCTGATTGGCCAGCTATCCAGTGCGTTGTGATTGGCTGAATACCTCAAGTGTGTGACGGAAATGTTACGTCCCTTACCACCTGCGGCAACCACATGTGATTACCCCCTTACCATACTGTGACGCCGTGTCCCGGCGCGATGAGACAACACCAATAAAACCCATTACAAACGAGGCATTTGTTGCATCCAGTGGGGACATAATTACTGATTATAATGACTTATACTGTCTTTTTACGCGTTGCGCATCGCGCTGCGTAAACATAAAACCATATCTGGAGAAACGACAAACAACAAGCGCTAGTCTACACTGCTCAAAACTCACGTTTGAATCGTCAGGGGCAAATTCTTTAAATATAAAAAACGTACTTACAGGCTGTGAGTCAGAAGCGCCAGACTGTCCTTGCAAAGTTGGAACTGCCCCACTTTATAGAAACAGCCTTTGTGCACAGATGCATTGTAGGCTAACGTTCCTCTGCAGTTTCAGGAAACAGTCCTCCATAAAATGCGCTGCACACATCTGAATATTTGGGTTGAACTGTTCTGGAACAGTGTTGTAAATACAACTTAACCACTGATTTCTAGTTGTGTCCTCTTTTGGAAGGCCACATGTTGACCATTTTCAATGCCAAGCTAATTGAGCTTGGCATTGAAAATGGTCAACATGTGACCGAAACATTTGCCTTGTTTTTACTCAGTAAATTGCTCATATTGCTTTCATCTCGCTTGTGACTCTTTGATGTTTGAGTGTGCTGACTTTTTTCAAGCTCTTCACCTTTGGGAAACGTTTTTGGTCTACGCACCTCAGTTGGATTATTTTGTAGGCGCGGTGAGTCTCTGGCTGCTTCTCTTTTGGAAGGCCAAACAAAGTAGTTTCGCTTTCACAACGAAACACACAGCGTCACACACGGCAGGCTTGAGTGAGCGGAGGCCGATGGGCTTGAGAACGGCGGGGCCGGCAGATTCGACGAAGGAGCGGTGTCCACGGTGAAAGCCGATCCGGCGATCCACAGCGCGAAGTTGATGTATTTCCTCAGCGACACGACCAGCACGGATCAGCTCCAGGCATGACGAAGCAGATATCGTCGTCTTTTGGAAGGCCAAACAAAGTAGTTTCGCTTTCACAACGAAAAACACAGCGGCCTAGCGTGAGGGGAAGCCCCAGCTTAGCGTGAGCTGAGGCGGGCTGGACTCCGCTTCGTCCACGGTGAAAG
>NW_015552625.1:1222857-1242412 GCF_001515605.1 Sinocyclocheilus anshuiensis | reverse complement strand
TTTCACAATTTGAGTTGAATTACTGAAATAAATTAACTTTTCCACGACATTCTAATTAATTGAGATGCACCTGTAGACATGAGGGGGCGTGTTTAAACGAGGCGTTTTAGGAGGGCGTGGACAAGTCTTAACTTTTATAAAGAATATCTCTTTGGGTTTGAGACTTTAGTCTTTGCAACTTTAGGGATCTTATCTATGCACGAACAGCTTGTAACACTCCAAAGACAAAGGAAAATTTGAAATTGCATCATATGACCCCTTTAACATAAAAAAGTTCTATTTTTGGCAATTGTATAAGCCCTTTCACACCAAAAGTGAAATGAATAAGCCTCAGGCTGAAGGAAATGTAAATTTGCATCTGTACAGTAGAGGGCACAGCTCAAACAAACCTTTTAGATTTGTATTATTTAACATTCAATTATTGCAGGTTTGCATCATATTCTGAGTTTGTATTTCACTTTTTTTCATTTTGAGGAATACTGAAACTTTTTGTGCAGGTGAGTTGAGTAAATGCATGTTCATATTTAGTCTAGATTTACAGTTACCATCATGTTTACACAGCGCACACAACGCCTCTGCACTTACTCGCAATTTCTCTCAACATGGGTACAGAAGAGCTGTTAGTCACTTCATGGGAAAACAAAGTAACTGGCGTTACTTATTTAAAGTATTATTTAAAAGTAACTCATATATGTTCTTGTAAATTCAAAAGTAATGCATTAAAAAAGTAATCTGATTACGCAACTCATGTTACTTGTAAAGCGTTACCCCCAACACTGATAGTAAGTGCCTCAATGAGGCCTGGATCTTTTTTAAAGAAAATGAGGAAAAAATCAAAAATTATTTTTTGTGGTTATCAAAATTATGCCATAAATGCTGCTGATTCAGCTTAACTTGCACTGAACCCAGAATATTCCTTTAAGAGCAATGGATAATAGTAGGCCTGTAAACCTCAAACTGAAAGTCTTCACCGCTGTGCTGTTTGGGTTTGCACTGCAGAGACATTCAACCTAAGTGTTCATTATGGCAATTTATCAACATTTGGAAGGTTGAGATCATCAAGTCAAGTAAAGAAGTGTAAAATATCATGACAATAGTGTTGTTTTGTTTTGCACACAGTAAAAACAAACAAAACTCAAGGCATGACACTGCATAGTAAATTCATAAAAATGTGATGGTTCAGTTCCAGTGAAGAAAAAACAATATTTGTTTGAAAGAGTTCAGCTGTATGGGATAGCCTTGATTACTATCCCAGTACATCTGTTTCTGTTCAGACCAAGACATGACTGTCTGAAGCCTTTCTTTCTTTTATGTTGTTTAAATGACTCTTGGAAGATTAATGAGGGAGGAGTTTGTAATGCAATGAAAACCACATGGTAATCAAACTGAATGAAAAACATTTAAGAAAACGTTCTGTATTTTTATAACAGGTAATTGGCATGTTTATTGTGTTTTCCAACATACAGTCACTTCTTTTTTCATGAGATCACTGAAGATGAGAGAGATCCATAAACATACTTTGGGATTGACTTGCATGGATGTTTCCTTTGCAACCTTGCTGTATATAACTGCAGATGTTCACATAACACAATCTGTGTTCTCTGTTGAACTTTTCACCTGTGTGATCTGTAAACAAGCTGTCTGCTGTCATCAGAAACATGATCCATCAGTAAATATCTATTAGTCTAAATGAGATGCATCCTGGCTGATACAATAAAGGATGACATGACATTGCAGGATTGAAGATGGCCTAATTTAAGTTTCATTATTGTGCCAGTGTTGAAATGAACTAGTCCAGGAGGAAACTGATGACAAGCATGGGAACAATCTTGGAGTGAAAAAAGGAGTGAGCGATAAACTCAGATTTCAGACAGGTGATATCAGGGAGAGATGTTAACCCTGTGACACACCCAGGGGTAAAACAAACCTCAAAGCATTGCTTTCAGATCTCACCCCTTAAAAACAGACCTGCACTGAGTCAGTATGAGTAAAGGGTTGTGCAAGCAGTAAGATAACAGTTCCTTCCCTTGGCAAGATAAGAGAAGCACACACATATGCACATTAACATTGCCAAATGCCAGATACAAGTAAAAACTGATTTTGGCAAGAAATGGCAAAGCTGAATTTGCAGCAGTCATTATTCCAGTCTTCAGTCTCATATGATCCTTCAGAAATCTCTCTAATATTAGCTATATTTTCTGAATCGCTGACTCATACAGCCTCTGTAACAAAACTGCAATGGGCTTGTATTGCTTTTCTCATGGTTTTAGCCAAATAATGGATTTTGCTGAGGTGGAAGTTTTCATAAATAAAAGTTTTTAAGAAGTTAGATCATTCTAATATGCTTATATGGCACTAAAGAAACATTTATTATTATTATCAGTGTTAGAAACAGTTGTGCTGCTTAATATTTTTAAGACTTCTTTTAGGATTTTTTGATGAATAGAAAGTTGAAAAGATAAAAATAGAACTTGTATATACATTATAAATGTCTTTACTGTGATCTTAATTCAATTTAATGCATCCTTGCTAAAGAAAAGTATTAATTCCTTAAAAAAAGTACTGACCCCAAAATTTTGAATAGTACTATATGTGTGTATATAATGCATAATAAATGTTCATAACCAGTCAGATTTATTTCAATTCACATGCTGTCTACAGTTTGCTATATCTATTCTGTTAAAACCACAACGTCATGTGTCACAAAATCAGAGTTGAGCTTGTAGAAATCCCCTTAGACTGGCCTGCATTATTGTGCTAATCAGAGCTGGTTGAGAGAAGCCAGGCTTATCATCTATCATCCTTACAGAAGCTGCCCCATGACTCTCTGGTAAATTCCGGCAGAACGGCGCTTCAGGGGACGGAGCAGGGCGATGAGCCAGACTGAACACAGAACACAATTGTTCAGGCTGCTGCTAGTAATTCATAAATCTCATCATAGTTGTCATGGGAACAGTCTCTTACGCCAGAGTCCTTCCAAACAGCTACAAAACCTGGGCACTGCCCTTCCTGCAATGGTTGTAGGCAGGTCACACATTTGCCATCAGCTCTACAAAAACAGAAGAAAACTAATGTTCTACTGGTATGTGTCCTGCTAGGCTGATGGCCTAGTTTTTCTAGTACAAATAAATAAAAGGGTTTAGTGGATATTTCATCTAACAGTGCACGTGGCTTATTTTCATTCCATTTCAGTGAACTATGGAAAGAAAAGTTGGCCATCATCCCTGTGCTGAGTAAGACTGTGTAAGTGATGTATCCTGTAGAAGTCATTTGGGAGTCATTAAAATCTTGCTGCCCGGTGAACTTTGTTTAACGTGACTTATAGAGTCAGTTCTGTTCAGTTAATAAAAATGTTAATTTCATGAGTAAACAATGTTTAAATCAAATAAGACTTAATGGAATCGGCAATCATGTTGGCCTGACAAATCTACCACAATCCAAAATATTGTTGGTCTCTTTCACCTCCCGCCTTTAGTTTTGGTGGAGCCACTTCCTATATATCATTGATGAGTAGTGGAAGAAGGAAATATGTGGTACATCCTGGACACACAAGCACATTTTAACCTAAAATATACAGACTCATGTTCTAAATTAGACACTTTAATTGAAGAAACAGCATGCCTTTTATCCAATCTAGAAGTCTTAATGCTAAATTCACTGTCAGGAACAGGAAATGTACTCTGTGTCTGGGGATTGACTCAGTCTGGTGACCAGATCTGAATGGTTGATATTTACCCAGGAGTTTCTGGGGGAGCTCAAGCTTCTGTTCTCTCTTTAAGGTCAGCTGGAGACATAGACCTTTTTGCCCACTTCCTGGAGTGACTGTTTCCTTCCTTTGTCCTTCTTCCACTCATGTACTGTTAGAAAGTCTGAGTCCTGCATCAAAAAGTCGAAGCAGGTTAATTTGTTACTTGGCGATGAGAGTTTTTGACATTTCCTGGACTTGGACAAATACCACTGACTGAGACACTCTGAGTTTATTTGCAAAGCAAACAGGACTATATGGGTCATAACTGCTTGTTGGCATTGTTCAGTTATTTTTGGAGAATAACTGGCTATCAGATTATTCCCAAAACAGTCAATGTAAGATTGAATACAAGAGTAACAAATGCTCGTTTTTAATGTCAACATGGACCTTTTTTCTCTTTGTCATCAGGTTAGAGATTTAAACACATTCTATACTCTATACATCAAATCATCTCCTATTAAATTTTAGCATGTAATCATATATCATTCTGCTTTAAAAACAGGTGAAAATCCCATAAACATACATTTCAGGAGCAACCAAAGTCACATCTGAAGATCTGAATATTAGAATAAGAGTGGCACCTTGAATACCCATGGTGGCAAGCTTTGCATGCACTTATGCTTTAGATTTTAAAATATAGTTCTTACATGCGTAAGATCTAGTTCCTATTCCTCATTTCTGGGAAATATATCCAACTCATATTAAACTAAGCACATTTAATTCATGACGCAATCTATGACACTAACCTTTGTGAAACTTCCTTAATAGGACATGATGTACACTTCCTTAATGTATGATCACACAACTGCAACACCAAGAAAACTGTCATTTTCATGGTATCAAAATAGGTTTTATTTCACAGAACTGAACATTGTCAAAATGTTATAAATTTTGCGTATAAATGTTTTAAAATTAGGAGCTTAAATTATGCTGACATAAAAAAAGTGACATTCACAGAGTGAGTTTATTCCAGGGCAGTCAAGTTCTGTCCTCTCTCATTTAATCAGCAATAAGAATCACAGGGATCATATGAACAGAAAAATCTTTTTTAAGAATTGCTTCAAAGCTTTTGAGACAATTAAACTTACACCCTGAAGGAAAACAATAAAAGTCCATTTTAAGGGGGAATAGGAGAAGCCAGACTAACTGCATTAAATTAATGCTCGTCTCTTTAATGGAAAAGTATGTAGAGGATGTAAGACTATGTGCTGTGTGATAGATTTACACAGACAACATGACCTTGTATCTGACTTTTAAAATTTATATATGTTTGATGTAGGGTACAAAAAAAAAATCCAGGTCATTCAAGTCTCTTTTCCTGAGAGATAGTACTAGTAGACACTATTTAAAGCCTTGTTTGGATGGTTTGATTTAATGCATTATTATTATTATTGATTTAGATGATTTTGAGTCACGTAGGTCTTTGTTGCCCAGTTTGATTCTTGAAGAGCACCGGCTTCCCCTAGTGGTGAATTTGATTAAGTTTTTGAGGCTTCAGAAAATGATCATCTGGCACCCAGCATGCAATAATATGTTGTTAGAATGTCTGATCATTAATGCATTCACCCATCAAAGCTAAAAAAAAACAATAGTGCCTAATAATACAGCAGCCCTTATTGTTACTGAATTCCCTTTGAAATAAACTCCTTCCAGTAATGACAAAACAAGCAAGTTTAACTAAAGTCATAAAGGCAGTTTCAGTCATAAAGGAACAGACTCAACTATATAGAATCCATTAGCTGTCCATCTCAAAGCTTTTCAAAGGCTGGAGCCCTGGATCAAACCTTTAACATCTTATGAAACTTTATGAAAGCCACATACCCATGTTCAGTGTGACACCTTCTAAGAACCAACAATTCAAAAACAGGCACAGGGCACCAACACACTACACGACAACACCATACCAAACCCACTATTTCTGACATTATATTAAATTAAATTCACACCAAAGTATTCAGGTGTCAAAATTCTCAACCAAAGATCAACAAGAAACAAGCAGGGATGATTTTAAAACAAACTGATTCTTACATACACATGTAAAAGCCACTGATCTCTGCAGTTGTGGCTGGACTAAATTAAGATTTTAGTGATTATAATAAAGTTAGTGATGATGGAAATGAGGACTTTTCTACAGGGATGGTTTACCTAAAAATGAAAATTCTGTCATCAGATACTTACCCTCACGTTGTTCCAAACCTGCATGACTCTCTTTCTTCAGTAGAACAATAACGTTTTTGTCCATATATTGAAAATTAATGGGGTCCAAGGGAAGTACAACACTGGATCCCATTGACTTATTTTATGAGTCTTTTTTAAAAATACGTTTTTTTAAATATATTCCACAGAAGAAAGATAGCCATAGAGGTTTGGAATGACATGAGGGTGAATAAATAATGACAGAATTTAAACTTTAGGGTGAAGTACCCCTTCAACAACATATGAAGGAAATGTAGATGACAAATTTTGGCTACAAAATGAGTTTTATCGGATTGTAGCTGTATCGGCCATTGCCTTTGATCTCAATTAGTGTGATGCCTTATAATTCCAGTTATGTAAAAGACAACACATAAAGTTAAACCTTGAAATGTTCACATACTTCACATAGATGCATCTGCATCTGACAAATAATTAGCATGGATTTGTGAAACATAAGCAAAAGTTGAGAGCAAAAAAAGGGGAAAAAGCACGCTGATGTGAGTCAGGGAGGGGATTTGGATCGCATCAATTCGACCTGGCAATATTCAGTAGCACAGTTCCTGGACATTCCTTTTTAGTCCACAAGTGACTGCTGGAAAACCACAGGCTCTGTGTGTCAGTCTCGCAGCACAGTTAGCCAAGCACCCAACCCCACTGCAGAAGAAGAGTGAAAATTATCCATGTCAGCATGCCTCACAAGCACCCAGAGAAAGAGAGAGAAAGAGAAAACAGAGAAAGAGAGGGGTGGACAGCTCTCAGGCCCCTCAGTGGCCTTCTGTGGCTTTGGGCTTGGACGCTTTCTTAAGACTCTCTTTCATACTCAAGGCCTCCAGCTGCTCTGCCGAGTCTGCCGCACCCTGGCCCGCGGTCGGTTGGGAGGCACTGTTGTCTACAAACATGTTTGGGATGTCTTGACCGAAGTAGATCTTGCTGTTCGCGGCTATGGCCTGATATTTAATCAGTTCCAGATACTCTGGTGTGAGCTTCAGCTGTGGAGGAGGGAGACAGTGGTGTGATAAATGACATGAGCACATCCGATGTGGAATCATCTCTGCTGAAGAAATGTGTCAGTGTGCCTCCATGTGTTCAGAGTGGACACTAGTACCACTATGACAACAGCTAGAGCCTCCTACAGGCACTTACTTAATATAGTTGAGGTTAAAGGATATTTAAGCTTTGGGTAAGCTGAAAAGTGTGAAAATATTTCACACAAAATCTACTTTATTGTGTGTTTTTGTACAGAATAGATTGTACAGATATGCACTAAAAGTTAACAAACTTACTGTTAAAGGGATAGTTTACCTTCAGTTGCTGGTCCCAACTGACTTCCATAGTATAGGGGGAAAAAAACACTATGCAAGTCAATGCGGACCAGCAACTGAATGTGAACTATCCCTTTAAACCAGTCTGTGATTTAGGAATAGTTCAGCCAAAAATGCTAAATTACATTTTGCTGAAAATGTAATTTCCCTCAGACCATCCAAGATGTAGGTAAGATGTAGGTTTTCATTAAAACAGATTTGGGGGAATTTAGCATTATTTTAGCTAGAAGCAACAGTTTGAAGTTAAAAACATCTTAATGATGAATTTGTTTATTACTAACACATAGCTTTTCACTTCACAAGACATTAACTGATGGACTGGAGTGGTGTGAGTTACTTGTGGATTATTGTGATGTTTATATCAGCTATTTGGACTCTCATTCTGACGGCACCCATTCACTGCAGAGGATGCAATGATGAGCTGGTGATGTCATGCTAAATTTCTCCAAATCTGTTCTGATGAAGAAACAAACTCATCTAAATCTTAGATGGCCTGAGGCCGAGTACATTTTCAGCCAAATTTCATTTTTGGGTGAACTATTCCTTTAAACCTGTTGGTTTAACATTTTTTAAATGCACCAAATAACATTTTTTAATTTATTTAAAAACTAAAAACTGGCTCTTCCAAGGATTTCTCTAAAAAGTTACATCAATAAAGTATTGAATGTTGAGTATTGAGTCTTACACCAATATTTTATATTTTCTTAAAATTAAATGGTTAAAAAAAAAAATACATTAGCAACACAAAAATGTGAAAATTAAAAAAAGTTGTTTCATGTTGTTGTTTTTTTTACCCTGTTGGCTTCTGCAAATTTTGCAGCAGTGTAATATTCTGCATCTGCTCTTGCCTTCTCTCTTGCCAGGAAAGCAGAATCTGTTACAATCAAATAAATGTGTCTGATGAGCAACACACTCTGCGTGGCACGTGCTATGAAAATTCTCAGTAGATAAACCAGACAAACCAACCTTCAATTTCGGAGATCTTTTTCTCTGTTTCCTTCTCCATTACTTTTTGTTGGAAGTGAATCTCTGCCACCTGAGCCATTTTCTGAGCCTCTGCAATGAGAGTAACACATAAAATGAATAAGGACAAACCATGACTCTATACATGATCAGCACTATAGTTGGAAATGTAGACTCACCTATGATGGCCTTCTTTCTCTCAGTTTCAGCCTCCTTCTCCACCACTTTCTGTGTCTGAGCGGTGATGAGCAGCCTGGTCTTCTCCGCTTCCCTGCAGATGATGAAAGCAAGGGAAATTTTGATTAAAACCATAGACAGATGTATCAAAGGACAATTTATAATGTTAGAAAAGATTGTTATTTCAAATCAATTCTGTTCTTCTGAACTTTCAGCCAAATCTAAAAAAAAAAAAAAAAGCTTTCTTGAGCAACAAATCAGCATATTAGATTGATTTCTGAAGGATCATGTGACACTGAAGACTGACGTAATGGCTGCTGAAAAATTCAGCTTTGCATTACAGGAATAAGTTACATTTTAAAATGTATTTAATTAGAAAACAATTGTAATAATATTTCACAGTATTACTGTTTCTACTGTGTGTTTGAAATAAATGTGGTTTTGGTGAGAGTAAAAGACTTTAGAAGACAAAAACATTTTAAAATCTTACCAACCCCAAACTTTTGAACAGTAGTGTATATTAAATGTCACTATATAATTTTTAAAGATCAACAAGAGTAAAAAAATGCTTAAAACTGCTCAAGCCTTTAAAAAAAAATAACTAACATTTTAATTTATAAAAAAAAAACACAATATGGAGATAAACTATGACATCCAATCAAATTGTACAGAAATATATTTTCACTCACATTAGCTCATAGTTTCTTCTGATTGCCTCAGGAATTTTAGGTTTGGTGACTCGCACAGCCTGCAAAATATTATGGAATCATCGAATTCTGCTCAAGTCAAAACTGAAACCACAGAGTCAAAACCATAGAGATAAAAGCCATACCTGAATTGTGAGGCCAGGAGCCATAGCATTCAAGTCCTTCTGCAGTGCAGTCTTTAAGTTCTCATCAATTATGTCTGTCAAACAAAAACGACACAAATGCAAGTCCATGACAAATGTTCTTGCAGTGAGAAGGCACCAAAGACAAAACTAATGACACAGCAGAAACTGCAGCACTCAAATAAACAACTGAAAGTTCACAGTATACTTGGCTGAATAAACTGTTTGACATATCACTGACTTACCGAACAGTTCTATGTAGACTTCCTGTAGTGTGTGCACACTGCAGAACTGGTTTAACTCATGGTGAATTTTGTTGAAGATTAGCGTCTTGTCATAATCTGCGGTGTAGTTCTTCACTATGTCCACCACTGTGAAGGAAGAGAACAAGAGCATGACCTTGTTTTGTCATAAAGCCTAACATCTAATTTTTCCTTCCACTGAAGACGGTCAGTCATACAGGTTTGAAGAAGGCTTGAGGGTGAGTAAATTATGACAGAACCTTTATTTTTGGGTGAACTATCCCTTTAAGGCTCTTACCTGCTAATGGAACCAGCATGTTGACCACCTCAATTCTGTCAAAATAGATCATGACACCCCCACTTTGGAAGACAAAGAAATTATTATTTTCATTCAGGAGCCCCAGAAAATATCCAGTACAGTTTAATCATGACCAATTTTAAGCAGTTTTCAGGACATATTGATGGAATAACAACAACACAAAGGATTACCTGGTTCCACAAGGCACATTTTTTATTTCATCTGTTTGCAGGGTTGTCTAGAAACATAATGCAAACGTGAGAAAAAAAATCAGCATCTTTAACAATATTCTAGCTTGGTTTCCTTTCTAACTTTCTAATAAAAACTTCTGCTAAATACATAAATGTAAATGCAAAATATTCAACAACCTCAAAAATCCACTCATGTCCCAAAAGTTGTAGAAAAAGATCATAATAAATTATATGCAATGTGTACAGCTGTAATAAAACAAGAATTGATTTTTTATCTGGCCAACTGTAAATACATGACATTTGTACCTGCACTGATCTATATGAAGTGATGAAAGGCAGCATTATATGGTAACCCGGCCCATTAGGAGTTGTCAACAAAGCTCCTCCTCTGAAAAAATGGGTGGAAAAAAACATGAACCAGAATTAGGAAGCAAATTAATTATATGAATGATAAATATGACATCAATTTCATTTGTGTAGAAATATTACAACAACTATTGCTATAAAGAAGCTGTGAAGTTACCTAGAGACAGTTGACCCAAAAATGAAAATTCTGTTATCATTTACTCAACCTCATGTCATTTCAAACCTGTATGATTTTCATTGTTCTATGGAACACAAAGGAAAATATTTTAAAGAATGTTGATAATCAGATAGTTTTGGTGACCACTGACGTCCATTAGATTGACAAAAAAGTTTCTCTTTAATCTTTTTCTCCTTTTCTTAAAATATTACTTTATGTTCTACAGAAGAAAGAAGTCATACATGCTTGGGCAAACAACAATTTTCTTTTTTGGATCAACTATGCCTTTAATGAAAAGCTGTAAACATACAATGTTAACTGATCTAGCTTTTCCACCAAACTTCAACTATATTACAGGCATTTTATTAATTATTAACATAAGCAGCATAAAATCTGTGCATATTTTCAATGCTACTTCCGTACACTCACCTGTAATACACAGCTAAATGTCCTTCCTCGATCTTGTGTATGGAAGAATGAAGCAGAATGGCCATCACACCAGCCATTGCTGCGACTACTGCCCCAACATGTGCCATTATCATTTAGCCTGCACTCACCTGCGGAGAGACAAGTTTGCAAAAGGGAAAGCTGAGCTGATCCTTAGGGGAAAAAAACACTCAGTTTGGGCGACAAAAGATCAGCTTAGAACACAAGCAAGGGCCCTGATTGCAAACATGTAAGCAGATCAGCCTGTGCTGCATAACCTCCCCTAACTGATCCCACACACACATAAATAATCTCTGGAGAGCTGCACAGCAAACTGAGATAACAGGTTTTAAAAGTCCATTAGACCCACCCACAGCCCACCACACACGGAAGTAATGTTGCCAAATGCAAATGTACAATACAAATATATACAAATACATTCGTGTGGCAACATCGTACATGTGAGAGCTGCATGACCCTCTTTAGCTATTTTAGGGGAACGAGTATTAATCATAAGGCTGTCATGTCAGTGACCAGGAATTGCAGTCTGGCTCTGTTTCAACACCTAGGGAGCTGCCTAGAAAGACAGCAGCAGCACAAGCACAGCTTTTTGTTCGAATGCGCAGATGGTGCTGTCTAGATAGGGAACTCAGTGGCTTTTTATAACACAGCCTCTCCATTCCCTGTCCTCGCTATGTAGGCTAACGTTAGCTACTTCCTCAAATGAAGTGCTGACTCGCACGTACTACTTACTGTACATGGCACGAACTGATATGAATGAGCGTAATCTGTCGGTAACGTTAACGTTACACACGCTAAAACAACCGTTACGTGATCTAGACACTGCAGAAGCCATCACAGCACTCACACGACTAGATTTAAGCTAACCAACGCCCGCGGCTGGCTAACTAAGCTAATTATTTGAAATGCAAGCAAACCTTGTGGCAAAACGACCTTCTGTCAAGTTAAACGACATATACGAGGGGCTAATTGTAGCCGCAGGAGGCAAATCAGGTGATTTACCGATCATTCACTTAGTTAATGGACAATGCTGTCCTTTCGCTTTTACAGGACATTACTTTATTACTCACGACGCCGTGCCCAACATTGTAGATTTGAAAGGTTCCCACTGAAACGCTTTGTGAATCCGATACTGATTTCCCTTTCAAAATCCACCTCAAACACACTTTCAAAATAAAAGTCACCAGTAGGATACAGCTTTGCTGCTAGGATAAAATGACACAAGTCGTTAAATTAAACAACCTAACTATTAGCCAATATATTATAATAGTATAGTATTACAATATAAATATTAAAATACAATATATATATTATTGAAAATAATAAGGTATCTGTATCTTCATTGTTGCAGTCAGTCAGAGAAGCAGGAGACGTACAGCTGTGGGCCCTGGATGATGGACTTTGCATGGGCTCCATCTCTCTGCAAATACATGTTAGTGCTATAATTAGGGATTCTGTACGACCTCACAGTAATCATTTTTCCCAAATCAGGTGAATAAGTTTGCTCTACTTAAATCTGTGTTATTTGATATGACTTTACTTCAGGTAACCAGTGTGTCATGCTGCCCCATAGCACAGTATGTTGTTGTAGGAACAGCCACTGGAGACGTTCTGTTTGTGGAAATGACCACAAAACAAAAACCCAGACTAGTTCACAGAGTTCATCTCTACCATGTCCCTGTAGACCATTTGGTGTGAGTTTCACAGCACTGTGATTATTTGCTATCATATTTCTTGTGAATTGGGGCATTGTGAACTGAATGTTGAGAATACTGTATGTTATATTTGTTTAACAGGTTTGATCAAGGTGGCAACTTCTTAATCACAGGAGCATCAGACTCACGCATGTTTGTGCTGGACGCAAGGCCATCAAAAGGATTTGAAATTATTGGATGGATTGGTAATTCTCAGAACGACATTACTATTCAATTCTCTCTATTTTCTTTTTTAAATAAATGCTTACTTTTATTCAACGAGGATACTTTAAATTGATCAAAAGTGACATTAAAGAAATTTCTATTTCAAATAAATTCTGTTCTATTGAATTGATTTATCAAAGAATCCTGAAAAAAAATACATCATGAATTCCACAAAAAAGCAGCACTGATAATAATTAAAAGGTTCTTTATTTTAATAATATTTCACTATGTTACTGTTTTACTATATTTTTGATCACATGATAAAATAATTGGTGATTAAGAGGGTTCTTTAAAAAACATTCAAAAATCTTACCACCCCAAACTTTTGAACTGTGTCATATTTACATTTTATGCCTAAAGTTTAAAGTAATTTCTAAAAAAGTCCTTTTACTTTCTTCCAGAGGCTCCAGGTGCCATTGTAAACCTATCCACTCAGTACCACACGGAAAGTAAACAGGTTAAAGTGCTGGTGTTATGCAGCAAGACAGAGAGAGAAATCAATGAGGGAAATGTACTTCTGCTACTGACTTTGTTTGTGCAACAGATTACAGGTATCAGGAAAACACAAAAACACAACATAATTGAGGCTGGCATGCAGAGAGCTTCTCTAAAACATAGGAGGACAAATGATAGACATTCAAAAATTCCAGCACTCCTTCTCATAATGTTGTGCCACTTACAGACTCGTCAGGTTGTGTGGATGTCTATGGCTGTCTGTTTAAAGATGCCCTGCACAGCTGCCTATATGAGATCCCTCACGCTCTCTGCTCTTGTGTCCTGGCCATAAACAAGATATTTGGTTACTGCCAACAGAGAAAAGTCTTGCAAAGTTTCAGAATCCCTGAGGTGGTATAAGAAGAGACAACACCTATAGTCTGATGACAGTTTTATTTTGTGTTTTTGGCACTACTCCTAACTGCTTCTCCTGTGATATGCAGAGTGGAGTAAAGCCATCTAATGCACAGGAAGCAGTTCACCTGATCTTAGAGAAGGAGGCAGGGGGCCATTTACAGAGTCCTGCTTTTCTACAGCTCTCCCCACATCAAAGCTGGCTGGCAACAGTTGGCAGGGATGGACTGCTGCGCATTTGTGAGATCTCAACAATGGTATTGTTGTTAAAACCAATCTCTACAAGTTCATCCATGTTTATGAGTACTGGGCTAGGAGAAACATGTTTCGGAAATATCTGATGAGTATGTAAATGTGCATACTTTTGACATGCAGGACAGGTATGTGCAGCTGCAGTGCCACTCATGTTGGCAGGGTGGAGTCGGATCTGTTTGTTTCACCCCAGACAGTCAGACCCTCATCACCTCGGGCCTGAGGGATGGCTCACTTGTCTGCAGCAGGCTCAGGTGAGCTCAGGGCTCTCAAAAAATATTAAACAAACAAATACTACTATAGAGCTTTGACCTATAGCAAAATTTTCTCTCTCTGGTAGTTTCAAAATGCCCTTGAAGCTGGACCTGAAGCATTTTTGTTTTTACAATGCATTCAAATTTAACAGGTTAAAGCTTTCTGGGGCCGGCAAAACAAATGCAGCTACCCAGTATGCTCAGTCAGTTGCTGATTCCTTTGAGTCAGTTGTATCCTCAGAGAACACCATCCTCTCCAAAATGACTGACTGGGATCCACAGACACAATCCCTGACCAGATGCTCGTCATTTCTAACAAGAGAAGTACAGAAACAGTGTTTTCTAATGTTTAAATAATATTTATGCACAATATTGTACCTGGTTAAGCAGTTTTACTGGGGAGATGTTCTGTGCCTTGGGACACAGAATATAAACTGCCATAAAATTCTTCCTGCAGGGAAAGATGAGTCATGAAGCTGAACAAGAGGAAAACTATTTTGTGTCCCCAGCTAGTTCTACATGGCTTGATGGAAAACTAGATGCGGTTAGTGTCTGAATTTATTTATGTGTTACTGTTTAATTAACAATATAATATTGCCTTGTTATTGTTCTCAATTATATAATATAGCATTATTTGTTTGCCGGCAGCTAATTCTTTTCAGGTTACAACACATTTTGTTTTCTTATTTTATGAGTTTAAAAAGGGTAATCACAGGCCTCCAGGAGAAAAAAGTTCCTAAGATTACAAAATATATTTACGTAAAATAATTAACACTGATGTGGTACAGGGAAAGGTGTTACAACCTTATGCAACATTGGATTAAAAAAGTAAGATTTATATTATATTTGTATTATCATAATCAATTGACTGTGTAAGCAAATGTCTGAGGTCAGTATGATTTTAGAAATGAGTACTTTATTCAGCAAGGGTGCATTAATTGATCAAATGTGACCGTAAAGACATTACAAAAGATGTTTTGTAACAAATGTTCCTTGAGTACCAAATCAGCATTTTAGAATTGCCATCACAGGAATAAATTACAATTAAATAAATTAATGCTTGCTTTTATCAATTTATACACTTTCGTTCAAAAGTTTGGTGTCAATTATTTTAAAGAAATGAATTAAAATAAATGCTTTTTTATCATGAAGAATGCATTAAATTGATCAAAAAGGGACAATTATAATATTACAAAATATTGAACTTTCAATTCATCATATGTATCATGGTTTCAAAAATAATATTAAGCAGCACAGCTGTTTTCAACATTAATAATAATAATAAATGTTTCTTGAGCACCAAATTAGTATATTAGAATGATTTCAGAAGGATCATGTGACACTGAAGACTGGAGTAATGGCTGCTGAAAATTTTGTTTGCCATTACAGAAATACGTTACATTTGTTTTAAATATATTGAAATAGACAACAATTATTTTTAATTGTAAAAATATTTCACAATATTTCTGGTTTACTGTATTTTTTGATCAAATAAATACAGTCTTGGAAGGAGACTTATTTCAAAAAGATTTAAAAAAAAATCTTACCAATCCCAAACTTTTGAAAGATTGTTATGATATTGGTTTCCACAAACATCAAGCATCTTATCTGAGTGAGAAATAGAATAATTGAAAGATAATACATTAATAATAAGATCATGACTCCAGTGGTTTCCAAACAGGTTCTTCAAGAAGAGACCCAGCAGTATGCAGAGACCAAAAAGAACCTAAGAAAAAACATCAAAGTTCTTCGTGACACAGTAAGAGAAAGGATCGTCCTCTCTTTCATATTATTGTTTCCATACATACACACATTTGAAGTTGAAAGGTTCATCTTTATTGTCTCTGGATCATTCCAGATCAAAGCAATGATGCAAGAGAATGAGAGCCTGCCAGACATGGAGAAACTTGGGCACCAGGAATTTAACCTGGATGTGGAAGAGCAACAGAGGATGCAGCTCGAGGGAAAACAGGAAGTTACCAGGGTAAACATGGCTATTTACAGATGATGAAGAGCAGATTAATTACACATCTTCTGTAAAAACAAGCTCTTCAGTTTACAGGTGCATCTCAATAAATTACAATGTCGTGGAAAAGTTCATTTATTTCAGTAATTCAACTCAAATTGTGAAACTCGTGTATTAAATAAATTCAGTGCACACAGACTGAAGTAGTTTAAGTCTTTGGTTCTTTTAACTGTGATGATTTTGGCTCACATTTAACAAAAACCCACCAATTCACTATCTCAAGAAATTAGAATATGGTGACATGCCAATCAGCTAATCACCTCAAAACACCTGCAAAGGTTTCCTGAGCCTTCAAAATGGTCTCTCAGTTTGGTTCACTAGGCTACACAATCATGGGGAAGACTGCTGATCTGACAGTTGTCCAGAAGACAATCATTGACACCCTTCACAAGGAGGGTAAGCCACAAACATTCATTGCCAAAGAAGCTGGCTGTTCACAGAGTGCTCTATCCAAGCATGTTAACAGAAAGTTGAGAGGAAGGAAAAAGTGTGGAAGAAAAAGACGCACAACCAACCGAGAGAACCGCAGACTTATGAGGATTGTCAAGCAAAATCGATTCAAGAATTTGAGCGAACTTCACAAGGAATGGACTGAGGCTGGGGTCAAGGCATCAAAAGCCACCACACACAGACGTGTCAAGGAACTTGGCTACAGTTGTCGTATTCCTCTTGTTAAGCAACTCCTGAACCACAGACAACATCAGAGGCGTCGTACCTGGGCTAAGGAGAAGAAGAACTAGACTGTTGCCCAGTGGTCCAAAGTCCTCTTTTCAAATGAGAGCAAGTTTTGTATTTCATTTGCAGATTATAAAAAGGTAAGAAAGAGATGGTTCTTTAAAGAACCTTTGACTGAATGGTTCTTTGTGGAACCAAAAATGGTTTTTCTATGGCATCGCTCTGAAGAACATTTTAAGCACCTTTATTTTTAAGAGTGTAGGCTACACAATCATGGGGAAGACTGCTGATCTGACAGTTGTCCAGAAGACAATCATTGACACCCTTCACAAGGAGGGTAAGCCACAAACATTCATTGCCAAAGAAGCTGGCTGTTCACAGAGTGCTGTATCCAAGCATGTTAACAGAAAGTTGAGTGGAAGGAAAAAGTGTGGAAGAAAAGGATGCACAACCAACCGAGAGAACCGCAGCCATACACGCAGAGTACATGTACAGTAAATGAACATACTTTCCAGAAGGCCAACAATTCACTAAAAATGTTTTTTTTATTGGTCTTATGAAGTATTCTAATTCGTTGAGATAGTGAATTGGTGGGTTTTTGTTAAATCTGAGCCAAAATCATCACAATTAAAAGAACCAAAGACTTAAACTACTTCAGTCTGTGTGCATTGAATTTATTTAATACACGAGTTTCACAATTTGAGTTGAATTACTGAAATAAATGAAATTTTCCACGACATTCTAATTTATTGAGATGCACCTGTATATAGGGTTTTTTCCTACTTTATTCAGATGTTTATTTATGTTGCTTAAGGTGAGGAAAGAGATCGAGATGGAGAATCTGGCTAAGTGCTATCAGAGGGAGATCCTGAAGAAGGAATGCTGGGATTCCATGCAAGTCAAAGGCAAAGCCATTAAGGTCTCTAGTCTAAAAAGAAAGTCGATTTTATGAAGGGGAAAAAAATGTAATAATATCCACATCCATCGATTTCACCTGGCTTACCCGGAACTAGAAATGCTATACAGCTGCCAAGTGTCAGTGTTTTTGTGTACGTTTTGTTGCCCTCAGGCCTTTCATTCAGAAAATGAGGTGAAGAACTACCCAATGAAGGAACGCACTGAAAAAGAACTTGAAGAGCTTCAAAGGATTGAGACCATGAGGCAGATTGAACAGGAAAATTCACAAGTATGTGTACAGTGTGTTACCAAAACAATAATGAGTCAGCTGTTGGAACAGATTCCTCCATAGCAACCAAAGCCTTAGAAAAGATTCTGAACATATAGTAGCGCACCTTGATACAGTGTTGTTTCTCTTATTTGACACAAATCATATGAATATTCTTCATAGCTTCAAGAGATGATTTTAAACACAATCTCTGGAGACAAAGAGGAAGAAGAGGCAGAGGACAGTAAGACCGAGAGTCCTGCTCTGACTGGCAGTCTGAGTGCTCTGTACGGAGGTGTCAATCCTCATCTCTACAGCCAGTTTAACTTACACATCAGAGAGCAGAAAATCAACCAAATCACCTTGCTAAAGGTGATGACTTCTCGTTTATACTTTGATACATGAACTTGATGTTTTATGTTTCATTTGGGTGTTGGCATCCCCTTTTGAGTACAGAAAAGGTTTAAACAGTGAAAATGGGGTCATACAGTATGGTCTACCACTGTTCATTTGATATATTTCATGGTTGTTTAATGAAGGATGTTATCTACAAAGTGAAGAGCACATTCAACAAAGAATTTGAGGCAGTTTACAAGCAGAAGGAACAGGAAATCTACCGTTTTAGAGAGAAGAACAAGCGTATTTCTGAGATTATGAGCGAGCTGGACCTCAGTGAGACCCTGTGGGAGCCTAGTCTCACGGATAATGAGTGTCCTGAGCGAGCTCTTACTGTGACCGACTCCGAGGTAACACAGCCAGACTCTATATAAGATTTTTTTTTTAAATCTAAGGTTAATCCAGGATTTATCTCACCTTTATTGGTCTAACAAGTCTGAACATAGACCTATTTGTAATCTTTCAAACTGACATAGTTTTTATATCATTTAATTGATGTAATTATGGCAAACACTGATTTATTATTTTGAACAATGTTTCTAGATCAAGGTTGAGAAATACCTCACCCCTGAGCAAAAAGAAAAAGAAGAACAGCTAAGAGAGGAAGATAAACAGCAAAGGCTTGCAGCCAAGGTATAACATTGCTGTACCTCACAACAGATGTGCTTTTAACCACACATCTTACAGCACATTTTAACATGAATCACTGAATTTTTAATCTATTAATTATATAGTCATGTATAATTACACCAAATTTACACAAAACTTTTAAACAGTGTACATTAATGTATAAACTTTTTCATTTGTATATATATATATATATATATATACTTTTTTATTACCAAGAATGCATTCAATTGATCAAAAAGGGACATTTATTATATTACAAAAGATTGAACTTTCTATTCATCTTATGTATCACAGTATCAACAATAATATTAAGCAACTGTTTTCAAATGTAATAATAATAAGAAATGCTTCTTGAGCACCAAATCAGCATATTAGAATTATTTCAGAAGGATCATTGGACACTGAAGACTGGCTGCTGAAAAATTAGCTTTGCCATCACAGAAATATGTTACA
>NW_015552625.1:1217353-1222628 GCF_001515605.1 Sinocyclocheilus anshuiensis | reverse complement strand
TTACATTTTAAAATATATTAAAATAGAAAACCGTTATTTTAAATTGTAATGATATTTAGCGATTTATTTTGATCAAATAAATGCAGACTTGGTGAGAATAAGAGACTTTTGAACTTTTAAAAAGTAGTGTAGTATATATAATGCATTAAACTGAAATATGAAAGCTATCTTATATAGGCAGAAACTGTAACATAGATATATCAGTTTGTCTCATGCTGTAGATGACAACAACTTTTCTGCATTTTCAAGTCTGACAACATGAGAGATCAAGCGCTCAGTGTCATGATGGGTGGAGTTCTGGAGCTTAAAAAAGAGGATGTGCTGAGGATGGTGAGCAGAATGAATCTTACTGGAATACATAAACTTACTTACCAAAAATAAGATAAAGGCAGGGCAAAGTAACATTCAAAATATGCTTATCTTACAGGAAGTACCTCGGCCTGAGTTCATGTCTAAACCTGAGGTACAGTGGACAGAAGAAGAGAGAAAGAGCTTCAAAGAGTTTGAGAAAAAAGCAAAGGAGCTCAGTGAGGAGAAAGAGAAATACAGAAAAGTATGACTTGGATAACACCTTACAGGGATACTTCATCCAAAATTCTATAGGTTTTAACTGTCAGGCTTCAAAAATGAAAACAAAGACACCAAAGTGGTCTTTCAATGCATATACTGTATTACAAATCATCTGATACCATCCAATAACTTTTTTTGTGAGAAACAGATATCACAAAGTCTTGTTAGCAAAATTTACTGCTCTAAAATATGTCACAGTAAATGCGAAAACCAATTGTGCTTGGCATTATTAATGTCAAATCTGCATATTTGGGTGAACTGTTCTTATTATCAATCACTCCCTTCCATTTCCAATCATTTTAATATGGTGGACCCCTTTTCCTGTTTCTTTAGACGCTAGAGACAGAAATGAAGAAACTGCTGACTTCTATTAAAGAGGCTACTCAGATGTTTGATGAAAAACTCACAAAGCTGTTTGAAAGGAAAGTGAAATCAGAGATGGTCATATACCAAGTAAGATGATACAGTTGCACCTCATGTCACCTTTTCAGGGGCCTTTTGTGTGCAGTCACATAATTGTAGTTATGTAACAGTAACTGCACATCTAATACTAATAGATATAATTACAATATATATATATTGTAATATAATTATAGGCAGTGTTGGGGAGTAACTAGTTACATGTAAACATTCATTAGAAATTTAGAAAAGTAATAAAAAAGTAATCAAAAGTAATCAGTTACATTACTTTAATAAAGTAATTGAAAAAGTTACACTACTATTACATTTTAAATAGGGTAACTTGTAATCTGTAACCTATTACATTTCCAAAGTAACCTTCCCAACACTGATTATAGGTATATTACAATAGACAATTTTGTATGTACAGGTATATTATTGCACATAATATACCTGTACATACAAAATTGTCTATTGTAATATACCTGTAGGTACAATATTATCAATTTGTATATTGTTATTCCTTATTTACTTATTCTATTTTTATTCTTTTATTATCTGTGTTTTGTCTTGTCACTGTCATTCTGTTGCACTGTGGAAGCTCCTGTCATGAAAACAAATTCCTCGTATGTGTTAACATACCTGGCAATA
The DNA here is from genome assembly GCF_001515605.1 of Sinocyclocheilus anshuiensis. NCBI lineage: Eukaryota > Metazoa > Chordata > Actinopteri > Cypriniformes > Cyprinidae > Sinocyclocheilus > Sinocyclocheilus anshuiensis. The sequence continues at coordinate 1,221,008 of NW_015552625.1, read as the reverse complement.
AAGCTCATTCTGATTCTGATTCAGATTCCGATTATAGATTGTGAGTTTTTATCTTTCAGGAGGAGCTCAAGATTACAAATCTGGTTCACTCCATTCAAACCGAAGAAGAGCTCCTAAGCAGAGAGAAACAGATGAGTCTTAAACTTGAAAAGGCACGAATTGTAAAGGTGATCTATAGATATTCTATCTTTTATCTTTTTTTCAGCCTTGCTGTTGTCTGTTCACAGTAACTTTATATAACGTGAGAAATTGGCAGTTATAACACGAGACAATTATAATGTTCCTGATGATGAGACAAAAATTTCATGCAAGAACAAATTTGTGTGGCACGCTAATCCGTTCCTGTGAGACTGATTGTTTTGCACGTTGAAGTATATGAGTCACTTCTCTTTCCTGTCAGAATGAAATTGGGGAGGAATTAAAAAAACACAAGGAGACTGTTGATGAGTTTAGAGAGGAGTATGATAACACAGTCACTGAGGACAAAGTAAGATTATGAACATGTTTGCATATACATATCCATAATGTTCTCACCAAGAAAGTATAATTTAATAAATAATTTGCCTTTTTTTAAGCTTCTTGACAAAGGATTTCGCAAAGAGTTTTTTGACGTTCCAGGACACATAATTGACCAGCTCTATAAGCTTTACAAACGCAGACCAAGGTATTATTTCAGAGGAGTTACAACTTCATAAGACACGTGCATAAGACATGTGATTGTCTGACTAGTTACCTTTGAAAACAGTGATGGTGTTGTTTAACAGGGTTCAGAGGATAAAAACACAGACTGAAAATAACCAGTTTAAAGAGGGAGCACTATTAGGAACTGCACCATCTGATGGACTGTCTCTGATGATGAAGGCCATGGAAGAATTGGACGCACCAGAGAACATGCCAGAAGGATTAGATCCGTTTGTGTGGGAGAGGTTTTGCCTGGCCAGACGGGCCAAAGTGGAAAGTGAACAAAAGGTGAGAATGGGTAGAGAGAGCGCAAATGTGCTAGAAGTCACCCAAATCACATCTTAAGCCATGTTCCTCAAAATCCAAAATTGCCTTGTAACATTGACTCCTGTAGGTCAAACTAAAAGCATTGACCCTGGCGGAGATGCAGGCTTTTCTTCAGAGGAGAACAGATGAGGACGAGAAAGCTCAGCTTGAAATAAAAAATCTGATTGATGAACTCAATAGGTGAGGAAACAGTTGGTTATAAAAATGAAAGCGCACTGGGTATAGGATGTTATTGAGTATCCATGACCATTATTATTATTGTCCTAGCATCTGTGAAGAAAAGATGAGGTTTCGACTAGACAGTATGGTGCAGATCGTTCTACAGCAAGGTCAGGTGGAGGTGGAGGCTGGAGACTTCATTGCTAATTTTACTAATGCTCTGCTAATACATCGCAAAGTAACCGAGGACCTCAACAGCACCATCAGGGTACACAGAATTACTCATCTTTCTCTTCATTTCAATTTTGCTCACACTCTAAATCACTATGGTCTTACTCATAATCAGCGCGCATCCATTTTAATATTGCTGATTGTTTCTGTGCATCAACCAGAAACTAAGCACAAAACGAAATCTGGACAATCATCATCAATGGCAGTTTGCACTAGAAATAAATGAAGTGGGTAAATTGACACATAAAGACCAACAGTTGATTCAATTAAATTTAGATTATTTCAACAAATAAAAACTATTGATCAACCACAATGGCACTTTTGATAATATTTTATCACAAGAGAGTTTCAGTTATTGTTTTTATTTAAATACTGTATTCTCAATTTGAGGTTAATTTGACTTAAATGATCAAATAACTTATCTACTACATTCTTATCTGTCAGGCTTTAGGAGATCAGAAGAACGCCAGCATGGTGGAGTGTAAAGACTTCCGCAAAGGAATCATACAGCAGGAGTGGGATCACAGGAGAATGAGAATGCAACTGGAGGATCTCAGCAATAAAGCCAGAGACATACAGACCCTGCGCATCACTCAGGAGATTCAAGATGTATGTATGGATTTAATCTGTAGTCTTTCATTTAAAGTAATATTGCTTGAAATAATCTTCATTCATTTAGTGTCTTTTACCTTACAGGTATAAGATTGACAAAGTAAGCTAGTGAAAATTGAAAAAGGATGATTTAACCGATTTAAGATAAGAAGACACTATGGCTCAGGACTACCTTTGTCTTTGCTTAAAAGTGAAATTGAATGAAATATTATTACAATTACAAATATTTCTTTCTTTGTGTTTTTCTCACATCAGTACCTAAATGAAACCAGTAATGACAATAGGGTGTCAAAGCAGCTCACAACTCTGGAGACGACCCTTGCTCTACAGAAAACGGTAAACTTGCTCATAACTGTTTAAGTGCATAGCAAAGATATTAGGCACAGAGTAACTTTTCCAGACGCATATTTCTCAGCGCAGGTGTTCCTTTGTTGTAAATTCAATCTGGATAATTACATGAATCAAATTCATTGACAGATATAAAAGTTTGGTTTGTTTCACTATTTGCCCAGACTCATCAAAAGAAAGTTGAGGCTTGCAAGAAACAGATAAAGCACCTGGACAGACAAGGTGTGCAAATGCAAGAGAAGAGCGCAGCCCTCGACTTGAAAGTGGCTGATATGGAGATAACTGTTGCAGAGAGAAGAAATATTTACGAGGCTGTTGGTAACTGACTTTATATCTTGTCCCATTAAAGAAACAATTAGTTTTTTAGCAAAAATAGACTACTTTGTAGTTTAGAGCAGTGTTTCCCAACCTTTTTTTAGTCGCGGCACCCTTTGGAAATTTTTAACAAACTTGTGGCACCCTACAAAATTAATTTTGTCACAATATTTGAATTTCTAACTTCGATATGATAATTTGAAAAGTATAGATATTGGGTACAACAGGGAAGAACTGCAGAATATAATGTCATACAGATATTTTTAATATTATTAAAAAAAATTGTCCATCAATGGTGGCAATCAGTAGGCTAATTTCTAATGAAGAGACCAATTTATATGACAGATTTTAATGTAGGCTTTTATACATATGTAAACGTTATTTAATTACCATTATAACTAGCTATCTCACAAATTTTTGCTCACTCAGTGTTTTTTTGATTTTACAGTGGGGTAATTTTGGTGCAGTAGCACGAGATAGCTTGATTTCAAACTTTGAATTGAATAAAAAAAATGACAAGCAGTCAGTAATAAAATAAGAAAAATAAAGAAATTAATAAATGACAGCACAAATAAAAAAATAACGACAGGCCTTCAAATTAAATAAATTTCTTTTTAGTTTTTCGGGTAGGTCTAACAGTAGGGTTAAGATATTTAACTTTTTTTTACCAATTATCCAAATTATATAATAGATGCTTTTTTGAACATTTTAGCAATTTAAAAATATTAAAAAAGGATTTTTTACACGGCACCCCAGTGCCGCAGCACCCCGGTTGGGAAACACTGGTTTAGAGAACAAGGGGCCTTATTCATGAAACGTGAGGAGAGATTTCTGTGTTAATCATTCATTAATGCATTCTTACATAGGCCTACACTACTGTTTAAAAAATTATTTTTTTAAGTAATTAATACGTTTACATTTACATTTAGTCATTTAGCAGACGTTTTTATCCAAAGCGACTTACAAATGAGGACAATGTAAT
>NW_015552625.1:1177435-1216360 GCF_001515605.1 Sinocyclocheilus anshuiensis | reverse complement strand
GTTACCAGAGTTGCCCATATACCACACCATGTTACAACACAGTAGGGCTATTGCAGACAGAAACAATACTGTACTACATCGATGTTTCCTGTCGGCTCAATTTTTGAGTGGACTTTGCTGTTCCGATGAGCATGAACGGTATACGAGTGGAGCGATTGAGCGGAGCGCACACGCATAGAGCGGGATAATACGCAGAGCGTCACACCACGTGAAAGTGAAACCTGAGTGGTGAACTCATTTTTGGCAGCCGAAATTTCAGTGCATCTCTAATTATTGGCGACATCAGAAATGGATGTTAAATAATAGATGCTTTTTTGAACATTTTAGCAATTTAAAAATATTAAAAAAGGATTTTTTACACGGCACCCCAGTGCCGCAGCACCCCGGTTGGGAAACACTGGTTTAGAGAACAAGGGGCCTTATTCATGAAACGTGAGGAGAGATTTCTGTGTTAATCATTCATTAATGCATTCTTACATAGGCCTACACTACTGTTTAAAAAATTATTTTTTTAAGTAATTAATACGTTTACATTTACATTTAGTCATTTAGCAGACGTTTTTATCCAAAGCGACTTACAAATGAGGACAATGTAATAATATTTTTTCTCTATAGGGTTTCAGTAAATATAAACTGATGTACATATTATACATATTGTACATATTATTAAGCAAGGACACATTAACCTGATCAAAAGTGACAGTAAAGACATTTAAAATGTTACATAAGATTTCTATTTAAAACAAGGCAATGCAAGGCCAGGCACAGCACATTTATTTCTAAAGCACATTTAAAAACAGCCAAAGCTGACCAAAGTGCTGTACATAAATACTAGCAAAATAAAACAACACATAATAAGACTAACAAGAAAACCAAAAATAGGCGGTTTTGTTGCATAGGCATGGTGCAGCCACTGAAAAATCACCTTTTAACTTTTAACAAACGGGACCTTGGCATGGTCAGCATCAACCTAACTGAGGGCCTTAAAGGCACAATATGTATTTTTCGCCGCTGGAGGGCTTATATTCAAAATAAACAAAGAGGCAAAGGCGTAGTTTGATGACGCAGTGACTGAGTGTGGAATCATGGGAATTGTGGTCTTCATCCCCACAGCCGATGCAATCCGACAGGACTCGGGCAGAAAACATGTTCAGCATGTTCATGTGAAGTGCTGCGCTGTGGTGCATATATATATAGAATATACTGAAATAAATTAGTTTATATATTTTAAGAGAGTTACCAACGGGTATGTTTAAAGTTAGGAGTAACCTATTAAGTGTATACAATTAAACAACTACATATTTTCTTAAATAAAAAAAATAATAATATACAACACCCAGGTACAATGAGTTGCAGTAATCAAGCCTAGAGGACACAAAAGCATGAATCACTGTCTCAAGAAATAAATGCTTATTTCTTTAACGTTCTATTCATCAAAGATTCCTAGGGAAAAAAACACTATCACGGTTTCCACAATAATAGTAAGCAGCGCATTTGCTTTGAACATTGATAATATAAAAAATGTTTCTTAAGCACCACATCAGAATATTAGAATGATTTCTTAACGATCATGTGTGGCTAAAGACTGAAGTAACGGTGTTGCTGAAAGTTCAGTTTCACCACAACAGGAAAAAAATTACTTTTTAAAATATATTCAAATAGAAAAGTAATATTTAAATTCTAATAATATTTCACAGTATTACTGATCAAATAAATGCAGCCTTGGTGAGCATAAGAGACTTTTTCAAATGTTAAAAAACCTTTTGAACAGCAGGGTAAACGGAACCATTGAATTACATGATTTTTAAATAAATAATAATAATAAAAACAGTATGTTTTGTAATTTACATTCTGCTGAGTGTTCATGAATAAGGCCCAATAACTTTAATTTATATTTACTTATTCACAAAATGTTGTTATCCAGCAATGGGAGATAACCAGGAGACAGAGGCAGAGAAGAACTACCAAGACATCATCTTGAGAAAGAAGCTGTTGAACATAGCTGGAGCACAATCTGAAGAGATACTCACACTGCAAGCGGAGGTTGAGAAACTGCGTATGAAGAACTTCCCATCTCTTTCTCAACTAAACTACAACTGATTCCGGATACATAAATGAGATTTATTATAACAGCTTTTGGTTGAAAATTTTAAAGGCTTCTTACAACCCATTTAAATATTATCAATAAAATAATACAATACAATGAATTTCAGTTGTCTGTGAAGTCTTCCTCTGTCCTGTCAAAGTGCAGTATCTTGTCATCTAACCCCAAACTGCCTATAAGCTGAGAAAGACTGACTTGTTTTCCCTCTGAGGGTATTTCACTCTGTAATTCACACAGCACAGACTGAGCACAGGATCTCCATTTGTCTATGAGTCTCTGTAGCTGGGTCAGGTCATTCTATGAGAAAAGACAAAGCAAAGAAAGAAAAACTTCTAGAACATCATCCTTTGGCAATACTTGACTTAGAAATAGATGTTTACCTTTGTTCTATACATCTTAGCCATCTTTAATCTTCGCAAGGTTTCTGATTTCTCCTTCACTGCTTTTCTTAGCTCTTCACATTGCTGAATCAAGTGCTTTTGTGCAGGCTCAGCTGTGTGATGTGAACAGTCTCTTTGCTCCCTCATATTCCGATGGACATCAGTATCGGTCTCTCTGTCTCCCGGTTGTGAGGTCTGTGGTTGACTGTCATCTTCTATTTTAAGGCGTTTAACCATACTGAGGGGGGATCTGAATGAGTGGCGTGATCTTTTTAACTTCTCCTTCAGTGAGGAACTCATGGGCTAAAGGAAAAATGTCAACAAAATATTAACAATGCTCGTGTGATTCTAGACACAGTGATTATGTTTTTGTGAAAAACAAGGCCTTTCAATTTTTGGACGTGGTGTATCTAACGTTACTCTTTGCTAATGTTAAGCATCATCTGAAAATATTAGATATCAAAAAGGCAATAAGATGTACCTTGTTAGCGCTTGACCTGCTTGAAGAAGAAGTCTGAGATGTATTTGGTGTATTTTCGTTAGCTGGTGTCAGTTTTATCGGAGTTATCTCCATGATTCACACCACATAAGGTCGCTATGAAGAGGCGAAAACGGCTACATAACTCTAAAGTGAACAGGGTACTATTCACGTTTCTTCTGGCGTAAAAATACAATCGGAAGCAACTCTAAGTAAATAGGATCTTTACAGCTCTAAAGTTATCAGTAGACACTGATGTTTTGAAATTGGTGCAAGATCCACTTATTTCATCGTCATTTCCGGGACGTCGATACGTCATTGTCATTATCATGAATCATGGGAAACGTAGTCTATAAAGAACTGTTTTCTAATTTATTAGAGGTAATTTATGAATAGAATAGAATAGAATATAATAGTTGTAAGTTTAATAATATGCTTTGTAAGTTATTAAAATAATATAATTATATTTGTATTTTTGTAGTCCATTTTTACCAGATAATATTTTGCACCATTCAGTTAGGACTTAGACAAAAATGACAATATGAACAAATTAATAAACGCATATTACCTTAAACTAACTGTGTAGGTAGACAACATGGTTGAAGGAGACATTTGGAAGAGAAACTGTATTATAAAAAATACATAATTGGTTAAAACTTAGAATGCAGCAACTTTATTATTTTTAAATCACAAAATAACACAGAAAAAAGGTTAACAGATATTGACTATATATATATATATATATATATATATATATATATATATACACATATCTGTTATATATCTATGTAGCTATATCAATTAAAAATTATGGATGTCCATATACATAAAGAATAACATATGATAGATCTAAACATATTTCTTCAGTCTTCTTGTCTCGTGCAGTTGAAAGAGACTAATAGGGTTCCAAAGCTGAATCAGAGGTGAAATTGGTGACACGGTTTGAATGAACCCATATTTAAAAATCAAAAAGAAGGATGTTGAAATAATTGAATCAAACTGAATCATTATAGTGATGAATCCATTAATTATGTAGCTTATATAACAAACATACTTAGGCCTACTCAGTAAGCATCTTGTGCAAAACCACTGCAAAAACAGAAGGAAAAAAAACTCTCTTTTCAAATTAAGATGATTATATTGGTGGTTCAGTTCATTCATGTTCTTTTTTTTTTCCAAACAACTCCATTACTCTTCTGCTTCTACTGGAAATCTTCTCTGCCTTGTTATAACTTGTCTATGAAATTAAAATTGTTTAATAGCTGTATAGTCATGCAACCATGCCTTCTCACGTTTCTAAGATTTGTATGGGGTCTAATGCAGTGAAGGATGCATATGGACTGGAGTTAAAAATTTTGTGACTAATGTGCATTTTGTATCAACAGGGTGTGCTCACTGGGAAAAAAAATGAATCCATAGAAAATGGCATGTAAATCCCAAGGGAAGCAACACCCTTTTCCAGTGGAAAACTTGTATGTGCATGAATTCCTTTTAGAACATTTGCATTGTTCTTTGATCCAGCTGTCTTCAGATTATAATGAGTAATACAATTACTTCATATGTATCACATAAGATTGGCTAAAATGGTATCCATTAACACTAATGTAACGATGAGTACTAGTTAAACTCTTGCTGGTAATGAAAGCCGGACATATCCTCGTTTGACCCCATTTCATACAAATGTTCTCTCAGTAATCAGCTGACACATTCAGCTAAAGTAAAATTATTATAGTCATGTTCCTACAGTTTATTTAAAGATGCATGCTTTTTTGTGGTGATTTGAAAGGTGTTTAAACATGATTTAATTCCGAGAAAATGTACGAGCTTATCAAATGGGGCGGTACCCTCGCTTTAAGCGTACTAATAATATGTACACTTTATGTACTAATATGTACTTTTAAAGTAATATGTACCTTTAATATGTACCGCTTTTCTACAAGTGACAGCTTCTTACCTTTTTTCCTGAGAATGTATATCTTGAATGCAATGTGTGTTGCTCGTAAAGCACTTCTGTAGTGTATTTTAATAAGAGCCGAAGCATGAGCTCTTCTAGACGAAGCATTAAGTCTTTATGACCTAACATGGAACTTTATTTTACAATGGCTTAAAAAATGTATTCTAAAATATTTTATATTAATTGCTTCAAGCTGAACGAAATGCATTTTCTGCCATGTTTTTGCTGCTATGTCAACAGTAGTAGATTAAACTTTTTTTCTTCATGTGTGTCAGTTTAGGCGAAGTTACTGACGCACAGATAACGCATCCAGCCACACCTGTGTTCACCTGAACATGTCCTAAAACTTTAGTTTGCTGGAACATAAAGGATAAAACTGTGATTCCCGAGGGTATTGTCTTCTTTAAAAGTCTGTCTGTGTACCTGCCAAAAGACAGGGGAGGGGCTCGGTATAAAATCCTACCCAGAAGTCCTGTTGAAACTTGCCGGTCAAAGAAGAGAGAAAATCAGAAAGAAAACAGCAGAAGTCAGGTAACATTCATACTGCACAGGTGAAGTTCACAGGCAACTCTTAAGTGGACTTTATCTAAAATCCCTTTCTCTTCAGATTTTCAAGGATCAAAGGTAGAACATTTTATTAATGATTTTGCTTTCAAACTTTTATCCTTTTTTCTTACACAAAAAGAGCAACTATAAATTATTTGCAGTAGCCTACATCTGTGCTTCAGTTAGGATCAAAGGTAAAACATTTTATTAATGATTTTGCTTTCTAACTCTTTTTCTTTTAATCACAAAAAAGAGAAACGATAAACAAAAAGCAATACATTTGTGCTTTGTTAGGCTATGTAAATATATATATTCCTTCTTATTTATTCATAATTATTGCTTTTTATATGCTTCTATCAGCCCGTTGCTCTCCTGAAATACTTATTAATTTGTAAATGGAACAATCAGATTTCGTTAGATCTTGTTTCTGTGCGGGACTGCACCAAAGACTAGAACCCAGACTAAAACAGTATCTTTATGATATTAATGACAAATTATGGGTCCATTTGATTGATTATGAGATGTTTTTAATGTTTAATTGTTTTATTCTAAACTTCACAGTAGATGAAGTGGGAAAAAAGTTGGGTTAAAATCTGAACTGATTCTGAAGTCCCGGCTGAAAAGCCCTGCACGGACAATCACCATTAGCAAATAAAGGCATTATTTGTCTGTGGGGGACCATTCACTGTGCTTAGCTTTTTCATGTATTGTGGTTTGCAGGGAAACAGTAGCTGGTCTTGCATTTGAAATTGAAGATGTGAGGAGGGTGGGGTGGTGATAAATTGCTTTACTCTCTCCACTGTAAATATGAGACTGTAGTTGTACTTGCTAGTCTTTTGTTGGAGCAAATAATTACCCCTTAGGCATTATTTTTCATTAATGTTGAATATGGGTATGTGTCATTTATAATTATTTTTTTGATGTGGAATAGTCTGCAATTATATAACATCCACACCTTGAAATCTGAGTAGAATCTGCCAGGAAGGCGAAGAAATCCTTTTATTAGTGCGCATGCAGTTAACATTTCTTGTTAAGACTTGTTGTTGTGAAGGACAAAGACAGTAAAACACATCATCTTGTAAAAACAATTTATTGTGTAATTTCATACAGCAATATATCACAAATTAAGTTTAACTGATTAAATAAGTTTATGTATAATATTAATACATAATATGCATAATATGTATTGCAGCTCTTCTCATCCAGTACTATCCCACAGTTCAGCTGTAATAGAAACACCTTAATGCTCAGTCAATATAGTATATATTTCATTATAGATGTAGACTGATTCTGCTTCGTATCACACTCGTTTGAATGATCTGTAATTGTTTTGCTACATTTATTTAGCATGGAATGGATGATTTAAGACAGCAAAGAAACTATTCAGGAGGAAGTTCAGGAGATAGAGGTAAGGGTGTTTGATTAGCTTGAGCTTATCAGTTTGCTGCGAACCTGAACCAAAATCTTTTGTGAAGATCTTTTCTGTGCCACCTAGTGGTTCTGTAATGTTACTGAGAAGCTTGATTATTATATTGATGAAGTGAGAATGTTTTATTCGGCTATATGTTTTTGAATTTCAAAGCAAGAACTGTTCACATTTATAAGACATGTTTTATGAAAACAGGCATCACGGAAACAACAATCTCTACTACTAGAATTACATCTTTACCTCCACGTAAGTTACCCCCGTTCACCCTCCCATGTACAGTTGTATCTGTTCTCACTGTCTTATTTATTCATATTCAATGCCTTGTTTCTCTACTGAATTTGTGCATCATGGGAAAATTCATACTGTGGCTGTAACTTGAGCATCTTTTTCAGTATGAGGTCAAAGTGGACATTGCTGTAATTTACTGTGTTTTAACCCCTCAGGAGGCTGCAGTGCATCCGCCAACAAGGGCATGTCAAGCACTTCTGGGTCTTCTGGCCTGGAGAAGAACATTTTGACTCAAAACAACAGCAGTCCTTTTTTCTCATCCTGTAAGCCAATCAAACATTATTTTTGAAGAGCTATACTCTATATGCTATACTCTATAAGAGCTATACTAGGGGAAGTTGTGGCCTAATGGTTAGAGTTGTACTCGTAACCCAAAGGTTGCGGGTTTGAGTCTCGTACCGGCAGGGATTGTAGGTGGGGGGAGTGAATGTACAGCGCTCTCTCCCACCTTCAATACCACAACTGAGGTGCCCTTGAGCAAGGCACCGAACCTTCAACTGCTCCCCGGGCGCCGCAGCAAAAATGGCTGCCCATTGCTCTGGGTGTGTGTGTTCACTGCTGTGTGTGTGCACTTTGGATGGGATAAATGCAGAGCACTAATTCCGAGTATGGTTCACCATACTTGGCCACATGTCACTTTCACTTCACTTTTTCACTTCACTCTATATGTTTAATATATCTCATATATCTGTAAATGGCTAAAATTGTCCCTGTGTCTGTGTCTCAGCATCTGTGGGTGTGAGTGCAGGTGGGTTCGGCTCTAGATCAGGGGAATATCTGGTAGAGGAGACAACTGTGAGCAGGAAGACAGGTGGTGCCTCTGGAGTTTTCGAGAGTGTCTCTGGATCGGGAACAGGGTCGAGGGTGAGATCCAGCTCCACTGATGGCATGAGAAGAACGCAAGACCCCCCTTTGTTTGTGGAGAGGAAAAGCAAAACTACTCATTCACGTCGTTATGATGGTTAGTCACAGCTGAGACACCTTAAATAAATAAATAGCATTTTTAGTCAGTCCTTCATAATTAGCTACACTAGCATGTAATAATTTTTTTAAAACTTCAACAGGAAGCTCAAGTGACAGCTCATCCCCAGAAATAAAAAGAAAGGACTATGGTAAGACACTCAGACAAATAAACGTTTTATATGATGGTGACAAGAAATTTGTTTTGGAGACAAAAAACAGCTTTTATTTTAATTGCTCTGTTTCCAGGTTCAACAAGAGGAAGGAGTCAAAGCAGGGGTGAGATTATTATTTACACTAATGCATAGAAATAGTATAGAAATTACTTTGCATAGGATAATCATCTTTACTGTAGAATGATTGTTTCCTACAGCTGTGTTCCTGTTCTGTAGTAGCTAAGGCCTATTAGTTCCCGTTTTTCCCCTAGTAATTAATAAAATAATTTCCACTCAATTCAATATTCAATATCTATGGAGTTTGAAAAGTAGTTGGGGAATAAACTGGACAGTGTGCGGTAAGTCGTCAATAGAAAGTAAACATCGCCAAGTTGCGTTCAATGTTTCTCAACACTGGTTCCTGGACATTATTGATCAGTTACATATTTAAATATATGTGCTAAATATATGTGTTGGTGTTGAAATAATGTTGAGATAATTATTAGTTAAAATATGTCTATCTGTGTTACTGTTGTAGAGACGGAAATCAGGACCAGGCTTCAGAGTGCATCTCCCTCCACTAGATGTATGTTATCCCTCTATTTCTTTCTAATTCAGTTGTCTTAAGGATTCACATAAATAGGCTATAATAATAATAATATAATTCGATTTTTTTTTTTTACTGAATTAAACTAATATGTTGAGAAATGTTTAAACAGCCCCGTTAAAACTTGAGGAATCAAACAAATGTAGCCTATTCAGTTTTTTTTCTTCTCAGAGGCTCAAGGAAAAGCTATAGGTTGTTGAACGCCACAGCGGACAGTAGTATGAGATAGTGAACCTGAAGGCACGTTTAGACACGACTAATACAGTGCTGCTGCTACAGGGACAGAGCTGGATGATGTGAAGAAGCTGCTAAAGGGATCACGATCGGCCAGCGTCAGCCCCACACGATCTCCCTCCTCCTCCCCTCTCCCTGTACCTCGCAAGGCCAGCACCTTAGACACCAAGATCTCCACAAAGCAAGGTATGGAAAGCTGGATTAGAAGAGCTCAGGGCGTTGACATATCATGCATTATTAGTAAAGCTTACATAGCCTATTAGTAAAGATTTTATAGTAGTTAACACTCCTACCACACCTATGGTGTGCAGAGCCTATTTATTTTCATGCACAAAAAAAATCCAAATTCCCCGGTTCATCCGTGCATAGAGATCTTGTGTTCAATTCCAAGGCGTTGAGACTTCCTTTCAATTTTCTCAGTCGAGCAATATGACACCACTATTCTTGACGCTGACCTGGCCTCATACACATGGAACAGCTCCACACTGCCCTCTACAGTCTCCACTGGTACTGCTTACGGCTTCAACAGCAACACCAACAACATGTCAACGGGAGCTACTCTTGTTAACAGCACATCACCATCCTCCTTATCAGGTCTGCGCAGTTGAACACTGATTTACTAAGCTGACCTGATAATAAAAAGAATTTATCAAGTCATCACCAATATCACTCTATTTTCTGATGTATTATAAATAAAACTAGCCTACTAATACATCAAAACATTCAGTTGAAGGCAAGGTCCTCCAACAAATATATTAGCTAAATACATGTTATTTCTTGACTTACAGTGTATGGCTACCACAACAATTTAGCTCCTGCGAGTGGAGTTCTAACTTCCAGTGGAGTTAACACACACTCAGGTATCCTCTGAGGTGTAAAATATTAAATAATTGTGATGACATTGCTTTGACAAATGACAAGTTAATAACATTCCTTGTAAGCATGTTCAGTTGTTTATGTTTTAGGATACGGAGTGCAGAAGAATTATTTGACAAGTCCCAGCAACACTGTTGGTGTTGGCACAGGCGTCTTCACCACAGGTGTTTGTTATATTTTTTTCTGTACAGCATAGCTCAACAACAAACCCAATGTGAAATGTGAGAGAGTTTTGGGACAGTTGATAGAATCGTCACTTGCTCTGTCGCCCAGTGCTGAACTGTCAAAGTAGTAAACAGTGTTCTGCTGTTTAAATATGTTACAATGTTAACATAAATGAGGTTTTGGTGAAATTGCATGAATAGAGGCTTAGAGGCAGCAGTTAGGATGGAATGAAAATAATCAACAAATCAGTATGAGTTTTCACTGTATTTCATTGTGTTTTAAAAAAAAACCTAACATTTGATGAAAATTGTAAATATAACATTATATACTTTAAATACACTGCTGTTCAGAAGTTAGTGGTTGGTAAGGTTTTTGAGAGACATCTCTTATGCTCACCAGGGCTGCATTTATTAGATCGAAATAAAGTAAAACAGTAATTAATAATAATTAATGTATTAATAATGTTACTATGCAATTGAATATAAATAACAGATTTCTATTTTAATTATACTTTAAGATGTATTATCATCATATGATAGCAAAACTCAGTGTCACATAATCCTTCAGAAATCATTCTAATTTGCTGATTTGCTGCTCAAGAAACATTTCTTCTGATGATTGATATCTTCTGATTATCACTGTTGAAAACAGTTTTGCTGATTAATATATTTGTGGAAACTATGATAGATTGCAACCAGGTAAAAGTCTTTACTGACACTTTTGTCCAATTTAATAGATCCTAGTGTTTTTCTGTTTGGGTCAGTGAAAATGTTGTAAAAATCAGAACTATCTTTAGTTCTCTAAAGAGGTAGTTATTGTTGCTTGATGAACAGTGTCCTTATAAGTGACAAAGAAATACTTGACATTCAAACATCTTTGTTTATTTGTTATGTGTGTATTTTTAGGATATGGAGTGCAGAAGAATTATTCCTCAAGTCCCATCAGCACTCTTGCTGTCAGCACAGGAGTCTCCACTTCAGGTGTTTGTTATACTCACACAGGAAAAAGATTTATGGCTATTCAGTGTGGCTTGATAAACAGGAAGATTTTGTGTCATATTTAGGAACTGGTACAAGGACCCTTAATGAGAATGTGTCAAAGAGATACCTGACGCTGGAGAAAGAGAACATTCCAGTGAGAAGAGAAACCGAAGAACTTATCCTGACCAAAGACAGTGGCAAGCAGTTTACAAACAGCACCCCTAATGGGACAGCAGGTAAACACAGGACACTAGATTTTTATTTGATGTTGCAAGGGGAATTAAAGCAAATTGAAATATAACATGCTTAATGTTATGACCTACACTAACACTACATTCTGATTAACTGAATACACACTTTGCTTTTAAGGGTCGTATTCAGATGTTTCAGTGAAGAAGGAAACTATGATGACCAGCTATTCTGAAAGTGCCCCTGTAAAGTCTAGCTCTGGCACACATTGTAAGGGCTTAATTTTCATGTATCTTGAAGTTTTTTTAATTTACATGTTTTCATCTTGAGGCATATTAAGATTAATTCACATGTTTTCATCTTGAGGCACTGCTTGTCTCAAAGAAATATTGAAAATATCTGTTGACATCACAAAACCGTTTTTTTTTTTTTACCTCTCTAAAGATGGGCCTACATCAGTGTCAACAAAAGACAAAGCTACTTATGCAGGTAAAACCTTTTTATTAAAAAAAAACAAAAAAAAAACAGTGCACACAGAAGAATGTACAGTCATACTGTATGAAACAGAGAATCACCAGTCTCTTCCTGTGTGTGTCCTGTCAGAGATTCATAAGGCGAAGTTTGTTGATGATGAGGATGATGGCTGTAATTGTGGAGGGGGTCTTTGTGGATGTGGGCCAAACTGCTGTTCCTGGTGGAAGTGGCTGCTGGGGTTTTTGCTCAGCCTCCTGTTGCTCCTCGGCCTTCTGTTTGGACTCATTGCTTTATGTAAGTCTAGTCATTTTAATGAAAGACGTGATTCATTTATTCACTATTTCTCTTGGGGTAAAGTTATAGCTAATAAAACATTTGAAACAGCTTGTAGCTTCATTTTAAAACTGTACAGAAGAAGGTTTTCAAAATGTGAGGCAAATTATGATTCACCAAATAATTTAAATAAAATGTAAAATTGTATTTTAAATTTTATTAAGAAGTTATTTAAAAAATAATAAGCATTCTTACCTCTGTGGATTTGGTTTAACTTGGGAGAAGGGAATTGTATATCTTATGTATCAATGTGTATTTATCAACAGAGGATTACTGTTTGTGTGCAGTTCAACTCAAGAATAGGTTTTCTGCCTAACTTAGATATATGTGCTATTGCATATTGTCTTCTAATCTGAAGCAAATCTCTTTTCCTTGAAGCTGAGGAGGTAAAGAAACTAAAGTCTCGTGTCAGTGCTCTTGAGGGAATATCCTCCTCCATGAAAGCTCACACGAGTCGTCTGTCCGCTCCTATTGATGACATTGGCATATATAAAGAAGCTGGAAGTAAAGCGGCTTATGTTAATTCACTGGATTCTGCAGTTTATTCAGACAATTCTGTACTGCAAAGAAATGTACAGCAAATACTTAGAGCAGAGCTGCAGTCTGAAGCCATGAAAGGTACGTGTGAACACAGTTCTGCCTAGACACACAAACAACACATGCACCTAAACATGTACATTGTTTATAAAATGTCACGCATATATGCATATGTTTAATACAAATAAGATTAAATTTAATACATACTTTTTGTGTATCTAGCCTTCCTTGCTTCTTCAGTTAAAGCTGAAAGAGGACTTCCAGGGCCTAAAGGTACACCAGATATATAGTTTTTACTGAACTGCCAGTACAGAAAATGTTATTTATACATTCTATGGAGAATTAATAGTCAGTAACCTGCTTTTCCATCACTACTACATCAGTCACACATTTGCTCTTTTCACCACTTTTAGGTGACACTGGATCTCCAGGAACAAAGGGTTTGTACAATTTTAAAACTGGCTGTGAAAAGTCTGTTAGTTGAACTATATGTTTATATTGATCTGCTTACAGTCTTAAACATGAAAACTTAAAACAATTTTAACTGTTTTTCAGGAGATAATGGTTTTCCAGGCCTTCCAGGTATGAATAATGTTTGATCCTCTGTAGAGCTAATCTTAACAGTTGTGCAGAATGAAGTCTTAACAGATTTCATTGCTTTTTGATGTGCATCTCTAGGTCCACCAGGAATGCCAGGACATCCAGGAAGAGAAGGACAAAAAGGAAGTGCAGGTACCTGAAACATTAGGCAGCACTTTTATTTTGTGGGAAAATCATTCACCATCATTAATTCTGTGTTTAAATCACAAAGTAAATTAACAAGTAGCCCAAAAGATAAGGCCTAGAGGTTAAGGTTTAGAAATACAGTCCATAAATGCTGCATCTGACAGGTGCTAATACTGTAGCACTAACAAATAACTTTAAATAGTCAATTCTTACAATCCAGTTGACAGACTAGGCCCTACCTACATTCAAGATACATCTCTTCTGTGAACACTTGACTCAGTCCTGTTAATGCTCTTAGTTCTTTTGAAAAAAAGAATGAACCTTTTCCAGATGTTGCCTCATCAAAACCTTAAAATGTGTATGACAGGTGAACGTGGTCCAGAAGGACCACCAGGTTTCAGAGCAAGAGATGGTCAGCCTGGACCCCGTGGAGAGCCAGGACCCCCAGGGGCCGGAGAGAAGGGTGAAAGGGGTAAGATACTGCATACTTTGAGAATATGGCTCTTGAAACATGATCCTAGCATTTAATTTTTAGTATTTCATTCATTACAACTTAGGGTTCTCATACACAACGTAAATTTAAGAATAAAACTGCTGTTTTGATCTCATTTACAATGTGTCTGTGTATCTATTTTTTCTTCAGGTATTCCTGGTCCTCCTGGCTCTCCTGGTCTTGTTGGTCCACCTGGGCCTAAAGGTCAGTACACAAAAAGCAATTTATATAAAGGCGAATACTTATTATATTCAGTGAAATTAGCTGTACAGAATCATTTGAGATTGGCAAATGAAATGCATTGGCATAAATATATATACTTAAATATGAATGTTTACATAATCATTAAGCAGTAATGCAATATTTGCATGTGTTTGATCTTTGTTCTCTTTTTGTTTGTTTGTTCAACAGGTCCCAGTGGTTTACATGGTAATCAACTCTTTCTTTACAAAAAAATATTTTAGTGACATTTTGTAAATTTTTTGTGTTCTAAAATAATGACATTAAATCTGTAACAAAAAATAAAATGTTTTCTGTGTAGGTGAACAAGGCCCTCAAGGCTTCAGAGGTGAACATGGCCCTGCCGGTGCTAAAGGTGTGTATCACAATGAACACTTGGTGTGTTTTCACAAAGCATTACAGTACGTATATGAATAAAATCCTAATGTTTATAAAAAAAAAAAAAAATTTCTTTCCAGGTGATAGAGGACTTCCTGGTCCACCTGGAATTAAAGGTTTGTAGCTAATTATATGTCAGCCTGACATACAGTATTCATTATAGTCAATGTGAATTCATGTAAAATTGTGTATGTGTTGTGTCAGGTGATCATGGTGATAGAGGAGAAAATGGATCGCCAGGTGTGTATATTTGTACTGAGCCATAAGAACTTTATTCATTTGTGCCATGTTTACAAATATTTGATTCATTGTTAAATCCCTGTATCCTCTATCAGGTGCTTCTGGTGCTGCAGGACGACAAGGGCCACCTGGTGAGAAAGGAGCTAAAGGATCCGCAGGTGATTCATCTGTAGGAACACACACAAACCTGAGATTTTTGGCTTTTTGCCATTTTATTATTAGAAGAGGGAGAGAACAGACATGTGATAGGCAGAAAAGTGTGGCGGGGAATCAGCAAATGACTAATTGCCAGGGTCCAATTCAGGTTGCCTGTATACTGTATATCAGCACTATATGCATACAGTTCAACATCAGACAGAGCTATATTTTTAACCGTGATGTGTTGGCCATCAACACCAAAAAAAATGTAGTTTCAAATAAATGCTGTTCATTCTGTTCATCACGGTTTGCACAAAAATATTAAGCAGCATGACTGTTTTCAACATTGCTAATAATAAGAAATGTTTCTTTAATGCCAAATCAGCATAATAGAATGACTAAAGGACACTGAAGACTGGAGTAATGGCTGCTGAAAATTCATCTTTTCCATTACAGGAATAAATTGCCTGTTAAAATGTAATGAAATAGAATAAAGCTTTTTAAAACTATAATAATGTTTCACAATATTTTTGTATTTTTGACTTCTTTCAAAGTCATTAAAAAATCTTACCGACCCCCAAAAATTTGAATGTTAAAGTCTCAAGTATATCTAAATGAATGGAAAACGGGCAGAATTTGTTTGTGGCATTTATTTGTTTTCCTAAAACTAAATCAATAAATAGTATTACTATATTGTATATTCCAAGACTGGATCTGCTTAGTTGGCTGTGGGTGCATGGAATCTATTCATTTAAGCTCTATTATTGTCTGGACCTCTTTAATGCGAATCTTCGATTGGTAAAAAGAAGTCCCCAGATAGTAATTTTGTCATTTCATTTTAGGGCCTCAAGGACCTGATGGCGAAAAGGGCCAAAGAGGTGAGAGGCATTTTCAGGTTTGATGATTCCAAGTCAAATAATGTTTTTTTATTATGTACCTATATCTGCATCTTTATTTTAATCTGTGTCTGTATTCTGTATCATTTTTGCTCATATCTAGGTGAGCCAGGCTCAATTGGCTTACCAGGAATCAGAGGACCACCTGGACCACCCGGTGATCCCGGGCAACCAGGTATAAAAACATGAATCCTCATTTAATATAAATAAAAAATAGAAAAACATGATCCTCATTTTGAAAAAATGACCTTAATCTGCATGTTATAACAGTTTCTATCATTCGCCATGTGGTTACACATTCAAATTACTAAAGTTTAATAATGTTTGAAAAAATAGGTGAATTGTGTTAGATTTTTAAATTTTTTTCTCTTTAAATCAGGAATTCAAGGGATTCAAGGCCCTCCAGGTAACCTGTCACTTGAACTGCATTCTTTTATGTGCATAATGTATGTTTTACATTTTTATGCAATTTAGATTTTTACAGTTTATCTCAACTATGTTTGAAGATATAATGGTCAACATGTTTCTTTTTGCATAGGCCTACCTGGCAATCCTGGTCAGCCTGGAGCTAAAGGTGCTGTATGGTGGCTGTTTTTGTATAATAGACCGTAGGATCAATGTTTAGCTGCTTTTTGAAGTCTTGCATTTTAAGCAATATATTTTGTCTTATTATTGGACATTGGAATCATGTGTGTGCAACTAAGTCTACGAATGTTTAAATAATTAATCTGAAAATGTTCACAGGTGAGACTGGTGAGCCTGGAAGAGTGATCAATGCAGGTAAGACTACATGAAGTATTAAAACACATTTAACAGTCCACTGCGCAGTCAACTTACATTGAGAGCTTTAATTTTACAGCAGGTTCTAGCTCAGTGGCAATCCCAGGACCACCTGGGAGCCCTGGTCCTCCTGGCCCACCTGGATCTCCAGGACTCTCAGGTATGTTCATAATCTTTATCCTTTTAAAAACCCAGATTACAAAATCTCTTGTTAATCAGTGAAATCACTGTGTGCTTTGTATATTTGAACAATCCAATGAATGACATATGCTTGAACTAATTGCACTGTTTGGGTACATCAGTATATTTATCATTTGATTTGATCAATCAATGTATGTCTTATGACGCTAGGACCCGTTGGCCCTGCTGGACTTCCTGGTCAGCCTGGTAAATTTGCATTTTTCATCTGGTGTTCCTGTGTAATATTGTATATTAGTAAAATAAAAATGATATCCAAATGACCTTCCATCCATCCACCTTGATTTTTGTGCAGGTCCTAAAGGTGATAAGGGAGATCAAGGAGAACCGGGTATTGCTGTTAGCGCTGGTGAGACTTTGGTTGCAACGCGAACAGAAAGTGAGTCTTTATTTAAAAGATCTATTTGGAACATTAGGAACTTATAGAAATGCATTAATTTAATACTTGTGTCCTTTTTAGGACAGTATGGTTCTGCACATGTTGGTGTTTCTGGACCACCTGGTCCTCCTGGTCCCCCAGGGCCTCCTGGACATCCAGGTACCATAACATTATACATGAAACGCTTAAGGATCAGCATCTGATTTTTTTGCCACACACATTGTCTTTTGAATGTGAAATGTAATATTTATTTAATTATTTAGCTATATATCCTCCTGACTACCAGTTATGGAGTTTTGTCCTCTGTAGAGGACATTATGTTTTAGTGATTTCTCTGAGACGTTACATGTCACAGTTTTAAGTCTGGATGTCCTGTACAGAGCACATTCAGGGCTTTCCAGAGATACCAAATGATCGGATGTTTCACCATGACCACGCCCTCTCCTTGGTCTTTAAAAATGGCTGACATTCATTTAGTGATCAAATGTAACACCCTAATGGAAATATGATAATATTTTGTAATTATCATTTAAATCTGATTAATTTTCAAATTGTCATAAATCAACATCTCAGGAAAATGTTATGGGGTTTCAAATCAAAATATGAGCTTGCCTTCTGTTATGAAACAGGACGTCGATTTCATACATGTCCACTGTAGAGGACACCAGGACTTAAAGCATGTTTATTACACATTTTGGGAGACACAACAAATGAATAGAGAAAAAATTATGTATCAACATTCCTATTCAATATTAGATATTATTATGAAAATCTTGCTAATTATTACTCCCATTATTACACTTATTTGTTCATTCTATGTTGCCCCAAAAACACATTAATACGCAAATTAGATACAGTTTATAGATACATTGTATATAATGGAAAAACTTGTTTATGGCCATTTTACACACATTTTGCATAAAGAAAAATGTTTTTTATTCCTATAGGTGATTCTAGACCAGGTCCACCGGGACCACCTGGTGAACCAGGCGCACCAGGTAAGGTGAACATTCATGCTTATTCTCATACTTTCCTGTAGTGGCATACTCTTCTCAGCTCTTTTGTTACTGTCTCATAGGATATGGCAGACCTGGTCCTAAAGGAGACAAGGGAGATTCAGGAAACTTTATGCCTAATTCAGGTTTGATTCCAGCATATGTCTGGGTCTATGCATTAAGAGTGTTGTGGTTTCTTAAGTCTCACAATTTTACACAGGAACATTTTTTGCGGGACCACCTGGGCCATCAGGACCTCCAGGGCCTACGGGAGCAACAGGTGAGTCTTACCCAGAACTTGTGTTTAATTGATTCTACTTGTTGGTACCTTTATTCCAGCCTATCACCAGTGAAGACACTATGAAAATGTGATGTCAGAAAGTAGGATACTTAACTATTATCAGATACTTAAATTATATATTTATGTAAATTTCAGGTGCCCAGGGTCCAAGAGGATACCAAGGTGAGGCTCCATTCTCCAGCCAACACTTCATATTGGTCACAAGAACTGATATACACAGTAAAACACATAAAGTACTTAGATCACCACGTCTTATAATAGTGCTTTATTTGTCATATGTGACATTTTTTTAGGGGAACCAGGTCAACCTGGCCTTCCAGGGAGTCCCGGTAGAGTTAGTAAGTTAACCCTATATTTAATTTAGACCCTATAATACTTAATTTGCTTTTCATTAAAATATTGTCAAGAGATTATATGTTTTTAAGTGTTCATAAAAACAATAAATAATATGGAAATAATGATTTATTTTTTATTCTATAAAGTCTCTGAGTATGGTGTGGCTCAAGGTCCACCTGGTCCCCCAGGACCTCCTGGAACACCCGGACGAGATGGGCGTAAAGGTAAAAAACTTGAATAATGATGAAGAGACATTGTATTCCCGTTCATTAATATCTACAGTACAATAATCTTTAAAATAATTTCCCAGGAGATCCTGGAGTACCAGGTACATCAACATTCCAAGGAGAATCTAGAGGTAAATGTTAATATGTTGCACTGTACGTATGTTCACCCAAAAATTACCACCCTCATCTCGTTCCAAATCCATAAGACTATCGTTCATCTTTCGTTCAACACAAATTAAGTGTTTTTTTCCAAGTTCTCTAATCCTATTCATTTTTGGGTGAACTAAATCTTTAATATAGCACCATTATTAGATTATCAAATGAGGTTCCTAAAGCAAAACAGTATCGTAACCATTGTATCACTTCTTGTTGCCTTCAGTATCAGGAGCAGTTGCAGTCGGGCCCCAAGGGCGGCCTGGTCCCCCAGGACCTCCTGGTCCTCCAGGTCATTCTAGTGGATCCCATTCTACTGCAGACTATCGTCGTTACATCATGGAGTATATGCAGAGTGAGTACCTGTTGATTTGGATGATCACACTCCTGCTCCTGAAGGTCATTTTCTCATGAATGTGTGACATCTTTTCCACAGGTGACAGCATGAGGCAGCATTTGTCTGGTATTCAGGGGCCACCTGGTCCACCTGGGCCTTCAGTGTCTGTAGAGGACGTGGCGTCTCGGGTTATCGCTTACATTCAGCGTAAGTTAAGATCTGCTGTGTAATGTTTAATGTATGTCTGTGTGTCCTACTGCATTTGTGGTAAAATATATAATTTTGATTCAGGCTCTGGAATTAGTGGTAACAGTATTGGCCAAGGTCCTCAAGGACCTCCAGGACCTCCTGGCCCACCTGGAAGTATAAGTGCTGAATACATCATTTCCCTTTTACAGAGTGAGTAAACCATGTCAGACCCGCTTGTATAAATGGTCTTTTGAATCTTGAATCTAAGAATTGACCCAGTGACTTTCTTATGCTCAGGAGAAGATGTGAGGCGTTATGTGACTGGCCCTCCAGGACCACCGGGTTCACCTGGCGTTAGTGCTAGTACCTTTAGCGCACAGGAAGTGGCAAACTATGCCATCAGAATGATGAATGGTGTGTCTTTAACCTGAATCTTATTTTAAAGCAGAAATAGATTGAATTCTGTCTTATTAAAGGCATTTGTAAATTTGTGTTTTTAGAGCAGGGGATGACAGGCAGAACTGGACCACCAGGTCTTCCTGGCCCACCTGGGCAGCCTGGCCAGCCAGGTGCTTCCTACAGTGAAATAACCACTCTGCTTCAGAGTATGTACTTGTGTTTTTGCAATATTTTGTTTTCTAACATGTAAAGGGTTTCCTTTCCTCATATTCCACTTTGAATGTGTTTGAAGGGTCAGGGCTTAGTGGAAGCGTTGGACGTCCTGGGCCCCCTGGTCCTCAAGGTATACAGGGACCCCCTGGTCCGCCTGGCACCCCAGGAGGCTCCTCTGCAATCTCTGGTTACAAACTAGAGGACATCCAGCTCTATCTACAGAGTGAGTCCTCTCATGAGTTTTATTCTACTGTCTGATACACGTTTGCAGTTGCAAAAAAAATCATTATATGATTCTCTGTTATTTAGAGTCTGGTTTTAGGGGACCTCCTGGCCTACCTGGCCCACCAGGACCCCAGGGTCTTCCAGGAGACACTAGGGGCCTTGTATCATATTCAGGATCTTCTGCACGAGAACAGATCCGTGCTGAGCTGCAGGATTACCTAAACAGTGAGTGTCACTCACCACACACTCTAATTTGGGAACTGACACCTCAGTGTAACTTTACATTGGTGAACGCTTGACTGATTTTAACAAGTGATCTCGCTCCATTCTACATTCTCAAAGTTAAATGCATGACTTTAAACTCTCTGTCCTAGATTTGTCTGACCAGTTCCTGGAAACACTTTGTGGTTGTTTGCCGCATCAATAAATAGTCTCATATTTTTTTCAGGTGACACCATGAGGCGCTACGTTCATGGTCCCCCTGGGCCTCCCGGACCGCCTGGTCAGAAGGGTGAACGTGGTGAAGCCGGACACAGTTATCACAGTGCCAGAAGCCAATACCGCTATGGCTCTGAGATCAGTGAACCAGTGGACTACTCCAATGTTGCACTCAAAGTCACTGATTACATTAAGAGTGAGTACAGTGTCATTCAAGTCTTATGCGCCAGAGTTATATTCATAATAAAGCAGTAAAATTAACTTGATCTTATGATTCCTGAAAGAAATATCCACACTTGCAATGCAGTCTTAGGTATGCTTTGGTTTCCTAGTGCTTCCTAGTCCTTAACAAGTTACTGTCTTTAAGAGTGAGCCATTGAATCATTCATTTAACCAATTTGTTCTCCTCTCTAAGTAGATGCTTCTTTTAAGTAATTATGTCACGTTAAAAAAAGTATGTTCTATATAAACTCTGCAGGACACCGGCACTCCAGGACCGAGTTTGGGCACCCCTGTTCTATATAGTATTAATGTATTCTGGACTTAATACATTCAACTTTTTATTTGTAGGCATTACATAATTGAAGGATTTAATGGGATTGATGGAGAACAGTAGAAAACTCGAATTTATATGAAATCAATCCATTTTAATTTATTTGCAAGTATTTTTTTTTAAATATGCACAAATTTACTCTAAATTGGGTGCCTACTATGCAGAAAACAGCTATGTTAATGTTTTCAATCTTGTCACATTGTGTTATAAATTGCATTAATCACAATAGACTATTTTCAATTCAAAACGGAGAAATTTGATATAACTGGATAGTACTGATGATCAATTAACATTTTTATTGTGAAATAGATCTCATATTTTAAATGTACTTACATCTTACCTCGCACTCTTTCATTGTTAAAACAGAAGCGCTGCACTGGAATTCATGCTCATCTTCTGTGACTTTTTCTTTATTGTTTTATGAGTACTGTGAATTTGGAAATATTTATCATTCACATACTGTTCTTTAGTCAACTATATAGTAGGGAAATATGCATATCTGGATGCAGCTGCTATCTGTTTGAGTGAGTCACTGAGACATTCATCTAATCGATTTGTTCAAAAACACTGACTCGTTTAGGAACAAAACACCACTAATTGTAATTGTGTGTGGTGTATGATTCAGGTTTGCTGTAATGCGAGTAGCTGGCAGTATTGTGTCTAATAGTACAAAGCACTGTAATAATAAGCAAATCCATCCTTTTTCCAAAATCCGATGCAGTTGCAGAGATACAGGAGCCAATCCGAGTGTCTTGGGCCATAGTCAGGGAAACACTGTGGACAGATGTTCAGTCCATCACAGGGACAGTGAGCAAATCCATCTTGCTTGTTTCCTTTAGATCAAGGTATACTGCAGGACCTGACAGAGGGATACTGGAGAACACAAGCAGGTAGGATCCAAGGACCCGCTGGGCCTCCTGGTCCTCCCGGGCCACCTGGGTACAGCCGTGTGATTGGTGCCTATGGAAATGTGACGGCTGACTTAATTGACTTCTTTAGAAGTTAGTATCCGCTTTTACTCACATACACTGATTAAATATTTAATCACTGTATTTGTCTTGTATCATTATTCCTAAACATTATTTATCTTTTCAGCATATGGGACCATCCCAGGGCCTCCTGGCAGGCCAGGACCCAAAGGAGACAGAGGATACCCTGGTCCTAAAGGAGAAAAAGGTACCAGTCATGATTCATATAGCCCTACTGGACAAGAAATCGAACTGAAGTGCTGCCTGCTTGAACATGAAAGTGAAAAGCTGTGAATATAAAACTGTATGTGATCTACAGGGGAATTGGGGAGCTCAGGGATACCCGGCCTTCCAGGACAAAGAGGACCAGAGGGACCAAGGGGAGAAAAGGGTGAAAAAGGTTAGAAAACTACTATCAGTCATAGTATACTTGGTTTCTCATCATGTACTGTATCCTAGCATGAAATAATATTCAAGGTTTTTATGTCATCACATTTATGTAAAAATCATCAAATGATGTATTTTAAGGCAGCGCTGGATCCAGCAGTCATTCTGACATGTATCTCTATATATAACTTTAGGTGATGTCCAGACTGGTAGATGGATTCGGACCAGTGGTGTGTAAGGGCACACACATTTGCAGCAGCACACTTTCGTGGATGCACTGACGGCGTAAAGAAACAATACATATCTTTAAGATAAATTCATAAACTAACCTTTTTTTTATGAAGTAACACAGCTCAGATGCTTGTTTGGGTCCTATTTTATCACAGTTTTATAATCAACCAAATGCATGCAATATTATAATCCATACATTTCAAACAATTTTCAGCTTTACTAGCGTGGGTTTAAGACATCAGTCTTAGTTTTCATTATCTAACATACAATATAGCACTTGAAATGTACTTTCTACCCAGTAGTGGACTTTGTAATTGCCTTTTTTTTGTATTGTATGAATCTTGTCTATGATGATGTTTGCATTTTTTTTGAAAAGTAACATGGATGGTACACTAAAAAAGGGGTCTTAAACACTTGAGATTTTTTTAGACCATGTGCTGTAATGTGAGTTATTATTACAAGTAAAAAGCCACTGAATGTGTAACAAAGAATGGAGTATGATGTTACTCCTACCCAAACGGTTTCGATACTGAGCTACAAAAAACACCAAACAAATCAAAGAAAATACAATGAGTTTTATTTACAGCATTATTACAGTATACCAATGGACACAAGCGATTAGATACATAAATTGACCTAAAAAATGCATCCTATATTCCATCAAAGTGCTGCAGGAGGTTAAGGTCACTGTTCAGCAGTATGACACTGGGATATCGGCCCTTTCTTTCTGTCTCTGAACAAGT
The DNA here is from genome assembly GCF_001515605.1 of Sinocyclocheilus anshuiensis. Classification (NCBI taxonomy): domain Eukaryota; kingdom Metazoa; phylum Chordata; class Actinopteri; order Cypriniformes; family Cyprinidae; genus Sinocyclocheilus; species Sinocyclocheilus anshuiensis. The sequence continues at coordinate 1,192,508 of NW_015552625.1, read as the reverse complement.
ATCCTGATGTGTAATGCACTGTTTGTGCAAATACTAACTTTTAGAACCAGCCTTTGTAAAATGCATTGTCTATTAAAAAAATGAATGTCTCTGGTAAATTACAGCATTTGGGATTTCTTTCAGCATGCAAAAAGTATGAGCACAGCATGTCATATTATGGATAAGATACAGGTGTTTAATTTCTCGCACAAAACGTGTTATCAAAAATAGAGCTTGAATCAGATGAAAAGTCCTCAGCAACAGCGAGAAATGTTCATGTCTTCCCACTGAAACGCTTTTGCAGACTGCAATGGACTAAACACTACTCTACATCTATCAAAGTGTGTGTCCTTTAATAAAAAGAAAATCTAAACTTCAGATAAACCATCTAGCATGTGCAAGTTCATATTGCCCTTATATATTGATGAAACATGAAAAATAACTAACAATAAAAGCGTTCAACTTCAGTTAAATCCATAAATAACTTTTTAACACCATATATGAAACATTCAAGAAGGCTATGACTTCTAATATGTGAAATTAATTTGCTCATAAAAAAATAAACTCGGGTACTCTGGACCACAAAGTGACTTGCCAAATGAGAAATGACATCATTGTATACAAATATTTGGGCACTATTTCCTTCATAATGCACTAAAGAGATCACTACTGCATATGTTTTTGTTTTAAAGTGTGCAATGTCATCTTGCGGGTTACATTCCTTGACTGCAAATATATTTAACCATAAGTCAAATAGTAAAAGAAAAAGTTAAAATGAGTAGTTTGTTTTAAAAGTATCTTTACGTGGACATTAAAAACAGAATAGGCCAGATTCACAGGAGTATTCAAAAAATACAACATATAACAGCTGCTACAAGACCAAACAGTACTGAAGCTTCATTTACTAGCTGTGCAACTTGAACATTTAGAGAATTGAGTGTAACAGTGACTAGTGTGTCCACGTGTTCTGTTAAATGTGACCTCTCACCATTTAAGTGGTATTTTCTGTTTGCAATATTTTGTTTGTTATGGGCATCATGTGACCCTCATTAAGGCATTCTCATGCAAGTATTCCTCAAAGACAAGATATTGCCTGAGAGTATTCATTGCTAATTTGTGCTAATGTCTCAAGCACAAATTAACGTGACCAGAAGACAACATACAGAAAACTAAAGTGTTAATCCATTGGATTCAATGTGGCAAAAAAGCATGTCTAGGTAATGCATGAGGTTTGTCCTTCATCACTGTTAGATTCCAACTTTCAGGTATTTTGGAATTTCATATCAACCCATGCATCTATTCTGATCTCATACCTTTAAAAGGCTAATGAGCTCTTGACTGGAACAGCTCTTCTTCACTTTAGATAAAGCTCAGTGAAGATTAAGAGCCGGAGGAGTGCACACTGGGAATGGGGTAGAATTTAGAGACTCTGCTCTGGGTGGTGGGATTGAGGCATTCAGACTCTCCGCTCATCTTAAAGAAGACTTCCTGTTCCTGCAGTTTACGTGTGAACTCTTCCTCCAGAGCCTAAGAGAGAGCAGGAGAGAATTATAAAGTATGTGTATTCACAAAGAATAGTCCTACACAAAATATGAAATGGCTGAGATCATTCATTAGATCATTCCAGAGTACTGCGATCTAATTCTAATATTTTCTTAAAATCTTTAATGATATTTTAATGTTGTTAATGCTGTTCTTTTGAACATGTATTCAATTAAGTTGTTTTTATGAATTAAATTAATTAGATATGTTTTTGATTAAACCATTAAAATGGAATACAGAAAAATGTAAAAAAAAAAAAAAAAAAAAAAAAAAACGACAAAAAAACAAAACGTATCAGTTTTCACAAAATATTAAAGGGATAGTTCACCCAAAAATGAAAATTCTGTCATTAATTACTCACCCTCATGTCATTCCAAACCCATAAGACATCTATGGAACACAAATTAAGATATTTTGGAGGAAATCCGAGAGCTTTCTGACCCTGCATAGACAGCAACGCAACTACCACGTTCAAGGCCCAGAAAGGTAGTAAGAACATTAAATAGTCAGTTAAAATAATTCATGAGACACCATCGTGGTACTCTCATGAACGTGTGGCAGAGACCGACACGGAAGAGAAGAAATTGTTTAATACAAATATTTTTTTTGTCTTTGCACAAAAAAATAAAGCTCGTAGCTTCATAAAATTAAGGTTGAATCACTGATGTCACATGGATGATTTTTAAAGATGTTCTTACTACCTATCTGGGCCTTGAACATGATAGTTGTGTTGCTGTCTATGCAGGGACAGAAAGCTCTCGGATTTCATCAAAAATATCTTAATTTGTCTTTTGAAGATGAAAAAGGTCTTACAGGTTTGGAACGACATGAGGGTGAGTAATTAATGACAATTTTCATTTTTGGGTGAACTAACCCTTTAAGCAGCACAACTGAAAACTTGAGTAACAACTGCTAAAATTCAGCTTTGCCATGACAGGAATAAAATACATTTTAAAATATACTAAAATGGAATATATATATATATATATATATATATATATAAGGTTTGATTTATATTTTATATGTAGTTGAAATGATGAATGAAATGAAAACCGAATACCTTCTTCCTGGGACGAAGCTTCTCCCTCCAGTCTTTCAGCTCCTGACTGTGCTCCTCATCCAGCTCCTTCAGCTTCTGAGTCTCATGCTCAATCAGGAGGTGGCATTTCTCATTCTGATGGCAAAAAGACAACAAATCGGATGTTACAACCAAAGATAGAGGGCAGCACAATTTAATTTAAAAGTAAATGCAATCGAAAATGCAGGCACCAAGGAAAGAGGTTGAGAGTAAGATTGTATATACAGTATGTGTTACAGACCTGCATCTGTTGAAGTTCTCTGATGTTGGAGTCACACTGCAGCTGCAGGTCTCTCATCTGGTTCTCATGTTTCTGATGCTGATGAAGTCTCTCATTCTTCTGTCTCTTGTCCTCCTGAGCGGCAAACTGCTCGAAATAAAGCAGAAAACAACCTCAGGTTTGAACACAAGCCTGATTCCTCTGATCTTTACCAAAGCTTCCTGACAGAGGGTCTGACCTGTTTGATCTTCTCTCTGTCCTGCTCTGGTGTTCCTGTTCCAGTGATCCGCAGGCTCTTTTTAAACATCGCCATACGGGTCTTGGCTTCACTGCGCTGGATCTTGGGCAGCCGAGCTCTTTCCTGTGCCTGCCTGTTCTTCATCTCCTCTATCAGCCGCTGGTTATAACCCTGCATCTGCTCCATCTCCTGATGACCCGTTGTGTGGGAATAAACATAGTCAAAGAGTGGCTACAAAACATACTAGGCTTTCATTCGTTGAATAGATTGACAGTCACATCTCACCTTGTCATGCCTTTTGAGGAGCTGATGTCTCTGCATGAAGTATTGATCCTTCAGCTGCTGCTTTAGCAAATAAACATAGTCAAAGAGTGGCTACAAAACATACTAGGCTTTCATTCGTTGAATAGATTGACAGTCACATCTCACCTTGTCATGCCTTTTGAGGAGCTGATGTCTCTGCATGAAGTATTGATCCTTCAGCTGCTGCTTCAGCAACTGGTGTTTCTCCTGCAGGTGGCGCTCCTCCAGCTCCCACATGGCTGCCTCCCGAGCTGTGGGTTTGTGAGTCAAAGAAAAAAAAGAGGAAATAGAATGATTCTCAGCCATTAGAACCAGACCGTTCAACTCCATGCAGGTTTAGACATGTTTTGCAGACATGAAGTCATGCAGCTCATTACACATCATAGACGGCAAATCTCAACACGTCTGGAATCATTTTCACACGCACGTCTCATCAAATGAGATCTGGGCCACACCTCAAGAGACATACGCTGGCCTTTATAAGAACTGGAGAACTTTATAATTGGACCCCTGTCTGAAAATAACACGCAGTTTAGCTCTATTCCAGGTAGAGAGAGCTTTACTGTCTGTAGAAGCAGGTAACATGTTTGGATTGTTTCCTTTGTGGTTGGAGTTGAAAGTGTGACCTAGAAAAACCTATCACCACATATGCGCAGCTAATTTATTTATAATGAACATAACCACAATTTAACACAAAAGGTCTACAGGACTTCCTCATAGCATCAAACAGTGAAGTTTGAAGTGCAACTATTTGAGGACTTACTGCAGGCAAACAAAAACGTTTACACCAATGCTTTCCATTATTATTAATGTAAGAATATTTACAGTGGCCACCGTTTATAGAGTGCCTGACCTCTCATGAGCTGCTGCTTGTGGTTGAGACAGTCTCTCTCAATAGTGGCGATCTCTAGTTTGTGCTGCTGGATGATCTTCTTCAGAGCTCCATCCAGCTCCTGCTGCTGCCTCTGGAGAAACTCTTGCTCCTAAGAGAGATGGGTGCGTGGAGAAAGAACAAGAGAGCGGAAGAAAGGAAGGAGGAGGAGGAATCGGTACAGAAACAACAGGGATTATAAATTAGTAACTGTACATGATCATGCTCCAAGGGGAAGCAGTCAAAGATTACATGAGCACTACCACAGCACTGATAACACTGCATTAAGAGGAAAGTCACACACTTAAACCATTTAACAAAGATAAAACATTTATAACTCATGATAAATGGATAAAGATTTGTGAAAGGAAGGAACTAGAGAACAATACATATAAAGTCACAGTACAGCATAACATAACCTAAAAGTAGGCCCAGACTGAAGTTTTATCATATTTTCTGTGCTGATTTGGGAGGGGGAATTATCAGGATGGATTAAAACATGATAAAATGTGTATTACAACTTGCTGAAAGCTTAATGAAGTGAACAAACAATTTAATGAACGCAAAAAGTTTGTATACTATCTTTGAAAAGTTTTGGGTTGGTAATATAAAAAAAAAAAAAAAAAAGGTTTTGAAACAAGTCTCTTACGCTCACCAAGGCTACATTTATTTGATCAAAAATACTGTGAAAACATTACTATTGTGAAATATTACAATTTAAAATAACTCTTCTATTTGAATATCTTTTAAAATGTAACTTATTCCTCTAATGGCAAAGCTAAATTTTCAGCATCATTACTCCAGTCTTCAGTGTCACATGATCCTTCAGAAATCATTCTAATATGCTGATTTGGTGCTGCTCATGAAACATTTCTTATTATTATCAATGTTGAAGAGAGTTGTGTTGCTCATTTTTTGTGGAAATCAATTATTTGATTAATAGAAAGTAAAAAAAAAAAAAAAAAAAAAAAAAAAACAGGATTTACCTGTATTTGAAATGTATTCACTGTCACTTGATCAATTTAATACATCCTTGACTGAATAAAAAGTATTAATTTCTTTAAAAAACAAACATTTTTACTGACCGCAAACTTTTGAATGGTAGTGAACGAATTTGTATATTTTATAAATGACATTCATTCTAATTCGGTCAAACCTGAGCAGACTTCAGATCCATGTGGGCCTGCCTAAAGGACATGTATAATAACATTGAAATATGACTCAAACAGAGCAATACTGTTGACATATACATAATTTATAAGCTGATACAATAATATTAAATAATAATAATAATAATCAACAATGCATTTCAAAAGTCACCCTGATCTTCGACTCCTGCTTTGAACTTGGCCTACAGTGGCACATAGAAAAAAGCAGCACAGGTGACGCACAGAAACTTGACTAGAGTTTCAGTAACAGTATGAGAGAGTGAGCGGATAGAAGAGATATTGAGACACTGCAGCAACACAGGCGACAGCACTCCAAAACAACAGAGCACCTTCCTGCCCGCATGTGCCGTCCACATCACATACAAACGCTACTGCGCTGTTACAAAGGGACGTGCTTCAGTGGAATCGTGTTGATCGTAATCAGATCAGTTCTGCTAGTGTCACTCAGCAAATATATACTGTAATTCAGGTGTGACAAAAGTGTACTGATTCCAGAGAGGCTCACGTGAACTTCCAAAGAGATGTGCTGACAACTTGCATTTTCGTACTGGGTTGTATATAATTTTATGGCCTATTTTGTCCTGTTTTAAAGTTTGTAAGCTAATACTATTTTGATAATTACTAAACTACAAGATAGCTAAACTATTACAGCCGTTACACTGTGAATGTGCATTTGTGTGTGCATCTGCTCTGTATCTTGCGTGACGGACGGACACATGTGAGAGGGTTGAGTCACGAGGAGAGTGGAGACTTACATCCTGCATCTGAGCGTTGAACAGAGCACATGAGGACAACTGAAAAGACTGTATCATAACCTGGGCCACACCCTGTGGAGCAAAACACAGCCAACTCCACCACGTCAGGAACAGGGACACACACCAGCACTCAAGCGTATCGCACGCAAACCAGACACACATCTCACAATATCATCTAGTCTTCTCATTGCATTGCAGTAATCTGTTAGTTTCCTGGGTCACGTGCAGTGAAATGAGTTCATGATTTCCAGATGATGGACGGAGAGCGGGTTTAGCAGCTGGTGAGTCTGAAGGACCACGATCAGTTAGTGCAGCTGTCGTCCTTGACATGCGTGATGAGATGCAGCAGTCATCGTTAGTCTGTTTTCTCCTCGAGATCAATGCAACATCCTATGTGGCCAAAGTATGTGAATACCCTCCCTCTTCTTAAGCCGGTTTGGCTACTTTAGCTACCCAAATTTTTAACAGGTTGCATGTTTCAGAGAAAAGCACTGTGTTCTGTTACACACCAGCAACTCATGTTCTGGTGTTTTCAGTTTCACCATTTGCAGCAGATGCTGCATTATATGAACTCATCTCTGCATATGCTCGGAGTTTGGGCCTCTTATAACATAGATAAGAAGTCGATGAGCCATCAGAACAGCCATCAGAAAGTACAGGACAAAGTCTCCATTAATGCCCATGACAGTTTATTTTTCAATAGGAAATCTATGGAATAACCTTGATTTTAGTCAGTCTTACAATTTAAGACCAGAGGGGCAGAAAACAGAAGTGAAAGTGTGTAAGTAGTAGCTGGTAACTAAATTACCTCTTCATGTTGAATGACTGCTAGGTCTTCCTTTAAGCGTTTCATGAGCTCTTTTCTCAAGTGTTTAGGGGACATTCCAACCTCTTGTTTGACCTACAGTGTGAGCATGCAGACTGTTGGGAATGAAGGCTTTACTTGCATAGGGTCTGATTATGTAATTCATTAGTCGAAGACTGTCATGCAAAATATGCCAGGAAGGGTTAATTTACTACCATGACGAACGGTTTAGTATTTGAGAGATAATCATCCCCAAACCACTGATGATTTCTGACTGGGTTAGCAGTTAATATAAAGATGATTCCAATAATCCATGATCAGCTACTACCGGTAAGAGTTGTTCAGAAGCTGAAGAACAGTGAAAGCCCACTAACAGCTGCTAAAATAGATCCCTCTTTTACCTCCACAACCATTACAGCCATCAGAATATAGATCCTTTCAAAGTAATCTCTAAAAGATGCACACTTCTATATTGCTGACATTTATTCTTTTGTGAAGGAAGCTGAACTGTTTTGTCAGCAGGTCATTGTTTTCAGTAGATCAGCATGAGAAGTCAAGCGTCAAAATGTCAAATTGTCAGGAAGCAGAGAGATATTTTGCTGGGGGGGGGTCAAAATTGTTGAACTGACCCTAGATTGCCTTCGTTCTCAAAAATGCCAGTCATTGTTAACACTTACTTTTAGTGACAAACCAATACAGTACGTAGGCCAACCCAGCATGATTAATCAGCTAAAATGATTTGCATTAGCTGACTGCCATGTCTAAATGGCAGATTAATAAAAGGGATCTTTCCATCCAATGGGTTTTTTTTTTAATTTTTTTTTTATTTTTTTTTAAGTAAATACATTTATTTGTGAATTTTGAATAAATATTACACAACCTGAGCAATTTTTTTCCATTCTAAAAGTAAATATATTATAATTTCATATACACTAACATTAAATTGTTTGGGGTCAGTAAGATTTTTTAATGTTTTAGAAAGAAGTCTCTTATGATCACTTTTGTGGGTGACAAAAAGTGGGTGCATTTATTTGATCAACAACAACAAAATATATACACATATATATATATTCCAGTTAGTGTCACATGGTCCTTCAGAAATCATTCTAATACCCTGATTTGTTGCTCAAGAAAGATTTAATATTATCATCAATGTTAAAAACAGCTGCGCTGCTTAAAGTGTTTGTGAAAATAATGATACATTTCAGGATTCTTTGATGAGCAAAGTTCAAAAGCACCATTTATTTGAAATAACCAACTGTCTACTCTACACTGTCACTTTTGATCAATATAATGCATCCTTGCTTAAGCATAATTTTAATTATACTAACCCCCAAACTTTTAAATGGTACTTGTATATATTACTTTATCTGCTGCTCAGCAATTGAGGTGTGCATCTTGAAATGAAGGTCAATTTTAACACTATTTTTAAGATGAAAGGAAACTTAAATCTCTAGTACTTAAGAGTCTATAAATACAGTGTTCCTATCAAGAGAAGAGGCCCTTCACCACAGCACTGATCTCCACTCATTACATCACACTCACACAGGCAACATAATTAGTGACATTTGCATAATATCAAAAACAATACATTTTTCATGCACTTGCTCTCAATAAAAATAATAATAATGTTAACACTTGATAGGTAGAAATAATAAATATCAAGAAATATTCGAACAGTGTCATGAAAGGGAGAAAGAGAGGGAGAGAAAACAAGGCATTGCCTTATCTAAATCCATTAAGGCACTCTATTCATGCATATGACAGCATTAGAGCGGAGCAAGCTGTCTATTATAAGTGCCAAAGAAAAACCAAAACCAAAAAGAGAGAAAATAAGAGAGACGCTCGGAGCATGTATCATGCTGGCTGATAATGCAACGAGAGACAGTTAAAATGTGCTTTATTATAATGTTACTATGACAGCAAATGCACCACCACCTAAAAGCAAATAAGACCAGTCACAGATCCACACTACACTCCCCATTATCATGAAGCCATGCATGCACTGAAATCCCTCCATTTTAAAACACCAGCAGGAGGAAGATGAGATGGAATGAAAAGAGCCTTTATTTTGCTCCTAAGCCATTGCTTAGCACCCAATCAACCTTTAAAGCTGTCCCTGCAGCCTCTATGAGGATGGAGGTAATTGAATATGAGAGCCAGAGTTTCGTTAAGCAAACATAACATGATAAGAAAAGAACTGCTTTGCATTTACAAGTCTGAATAGAAAGCAGGAGACACAGCTGAGATGTGTCTAAGAGGACAGATGAAGAAATAAATTCCATTTGCAGCTGCATTGTGATTCAGAAGCAAGGCTGCCAATGTACATATGTACATACTAAAAGCATACTAATTAGGGATGAGCATGAGTAATCCAACAGTCAAGCACTCATTCTCCAAACTAGTTGCCTAGCAAATGCAACTCACAAATAGATTGTCACCTTTGCCTGCTATAGACTATAATGAAATGTAAAAAAAACCAAAAAACAAACAAACAAAAAAAACGCATCGTACATAAAAAAATACTAATACATTAGTGCTGTCAAATGATTAATCGCGATAAATCGCATCCAAAATAAAAGTGTTTGTTTACATAATTGCGAGTATTGTGTATATTTATGTATATATAAATACACACATTAGTGATGCGCGAATGGCGGTTATATCCGCGGGCGCTGCGGATAATCCGTGGGTAGGGTGGGTTGGGTAATAAAAAAATGCATTCTGATTATTTGCAGGTGGGTGGCGGGTGGATAAGATAAATCATTAATGATACAAATATTAACTACATTTTCTAAAATGTGTTTTAAATAGGCTACAGAAATCGAATAAACTGTAAATTAACATATTAAAGTTATTCAACAAAACATTATTTAGTCAAGAGCAGTGAGGGATTTTCTCTGTCTTTTGTTGTTTGATTAACATTAATGACAGACGACACAGCTTTATTAGGCTGCTGCTGTCACAAGACCCATTTCACGGATCCAATACTGACACTCGTGCATTTTCTTTCGCAACTGTTTACATTAACTTAAGACAAAACCTACAGTGCTTGTGAGGATACTTGTGAGGACGACAATATTGACGTCATTTTGTGTGTATTTGGCCACTTAAGCGCAACAAACTCAATTTGACCGCAGCGTGCGCTTTGGATGTGACTGAGCACACAGAAAAGCGCCTCTGGAGCGCGTGTGAAAAGATGTGAAAATAATACATTTTTGTGACGATGCAACAATGACGGATTAGACAAGTGACAATTCTGACAACTGTAGCAAAACACGAACTAAAGTCTTGTATCGCAGTGTGCAGCAGCTCTAGATACGCCGATGTGAAGAGAAGGTCAAAGAGAGTGGACGCGGTACAGCTGAATCACTCACGCTGTTTTCAAATGACTGATTTGATCTCATGGTTTGTGTGGATTTATTTACTCATCTAACCTACACGCTATATTGAATAAATGTTTTGACGTAATTTCCCTCATTTTAAAGTTGAAAGCTGCGGGAATGAGTAATGCGATATATGCGCAATCCTGCATCCAAATTCAGGACCTGATTAAACATAATTCTATTATACAGAGAATTGTGAAATAGATTTCCATGACTTTTCCAAAACTTTCTGGTTTTATTTATTTTTCCAAAACTTTTCCAGGCCTGGAAATTGCCATTTTAAAATTCCATGACTAGGTTTTTAATGACCGCACGAACCCTGAATGTGACGATCGGGTGCGGTTATCTAAATCAGAGAAAAATATAGGTGCGGGCGGTTGACGGGTGGATAATTTATTTGAAGCTGCGGATTCGCGTGACGTTTTAGCTCATCCGCTCATCACTAACACACATACATCATATATTTAGAAAATATTTACATGTATATAGTTATAATCTCATAATTTATATCATATATAAATATATTTAATATATAAAAGTAACATATTTTGCTTAAATATATACATGCATGTGAGTGTATTTATGTATACATAATATATGTGTGTAGTGTGTGTGTACTGTGTATATTTATTATATAAACAAAAACTTTTATTTTGGATGCGATTAAAGGCACAATATGTAAGTTTTCGTCGCTAGAGGGCACATATTTAAAACAAACAAGAAACAAAGGCTTAGTTTGATGACGCCGTGACTGAGTGTGGAATCATGGAAGTTGTCGTCTTCATCCCCACAGCCGATGCAATCCGACGGGACTCGGGCAGAAATCATGTTAATTGATGAGCTAATGTATTAAAGCCTTATTAAGGTCACTGTAGTATGAAGCAGGGTGGGGCTAAAAGTCGTGGAAGTGAAACGCTGGAGTGATTGCTAATGAAGGACGAGCGCGATACACGGCTCGATAGCAGCAGAGCTTTTATTATGCCACAGTCGACCGCTTCTGCTTCTTCCGGTTGTGCGTATGTGGGGTAAAACAGCGCTGTTTTATACTAGATACATTTGAGTGTATTGAAAGTTCCGTTATAATGCTACTTCTGTGCGTTCGTCACCTGGCTAATAAAATGCATAACATATTAAAGTGTCTTTGGGGTTTCCATGTTTTCAACAAAATAAAACCAGAAAAATCGAGGGGTTATGACGTCATTGTGTGGAATCATGGGAGTTGTCGTCTTCATCCCCACAGCCGATGCAATCCGACGGGACTCGGGCAGAAATCATGTTAATTGATGAGCTAATGTATTAAAGACTTATTAAGGAGTGATTGCTAATGAAGGACGAGCGCGATACACGGCTCGATAGCAGCAGAGCTTTTATTATGCCACAGTCGACCGCTTCTGCTTCTTCCGGTTGTGCGTATGTGGGGTAAAACAGCGCTGTTTTATACTAGATAAATTTGAGTGTATTGAAAGTTCCGTTATAATGCTACTTCTGTGCGTTCGTCACCTGGCTAATAAAATGCATAACATATTAAAGTGTCTTTGGGGCCTGGCAGCTGAACTTGTGCGGGAGGGGAGGCAAGAGATAATTATTTGGGATAATGCAAGTACACAAGTCAGCAAAATATATAACACTGTTCTAGTGGTTTTGGGATATTTTAATCAAAGAATCTTATATATTGTGCCTTTAATCGCGGTTAATCATTTGACAGCACTAATATATATATATATATATATATATGGCATCTGACGCCGCATATTCTCTCAGAGACGACGAGAGACGAATCTACTTCAACATATGCTGATAACGGTATATAGCTAACTATTTTTATTTATTTCCTTAACATTTTTCTTGTGGCCCCGTACATAGTGAGAAAAAAGACAAGAAACGTATTTCATGTTAAACAGGTTGTTTTTGAAAGTCGGTGCTTGAAATAGTCTAAAGCTTTTTATTCCTTTAATTTTAATTGACTGCTGAGTTAATATTTTAATTATAGGCGTATAATTCATTGTATATAGACCCGTTTTAAAAGACCTTTTTTAAACATTTTAATTGAAGAGTAAATAGCCTAATCTTTTGTTATCCTCGCAGCTTGCCAGTTATGCGGTAGGCTAATATTGCGGAGCAAATTAATTGTAATTTTAATTTATTATTAAAAGTAACTTAATAATAACAGGCCTAATAAAAACAAGTATGTAACAGGCCTATATTAATTGGAAATGCCAAATCCTCTTAATAGGCCTATTGCCAATAATTGTTGTTTTTGACCATATCTCTGGCTATCGTCGATACAAGATCATCGTCTTTCGACGCAACCCAGCAAGGTGAGGTTATCGCTGGGCAGACAGTACGTTTCCTGTTACGTCGTTTGGGCTGCCTTGTTGAGCGCAGTAGCTGAGAACATTATATTTCACACACTTAAAGCTCTTTCAGTTTCCATATGTAATAGGATTAGTCCAAAGAATCATTTGGTTTGTAATGCGTACCGAACCTAAAGCCTCGTGCCGAACGGTTCAATACGAATATGTGTATCGTTACAGCCATAATGTATATATATATATATATATATAAAAATACCCTAATTGTGGCAGCTTACTAATTCAATTTTTTTTCCAAAAGAAAAGCATAGGATATTTTTCAACACCAATTTGTGAAATAGCTTAGCATTAGTGAATATTACATTTTTAACTTAAAAATAAATTTGTGTAAACTAATTTTTTAAGTGTTAGTGTACCTGGCTATTAAATTACCCTAAATGCTCATCCTCAGTACCAACAATAAACAGGTCATGGCATGATGAACAAATCCATGCAAAGCAAATACAGTGCATCCGACTCTGCATCTCTCTTTCTCGGTTACCTCTTTTTTGCGGTTCTTCAGCATGTTCTGGAACTTGGAGAGCTCCTTGTCCTGCTCTGCTTTGATCCTCTTGGCCTCATCTCTTAGCCGGTTTGTGTGGTCCTGCTCCAGACGCTCTATGGTCTGTTTCTGCTGTTTCTCAAGGTTCTCCACCTCTTGGTCATACTGACGTTTCTTCCCCTGGAGAGAGAGTGAGAAAGAGGAATACTGAATTACTGTTACTGAACACGAATGCATGTCAATCAACTTTCTGCTTTCTGCTTTCTGCTTGTGTCCCCCTGAGACATCATCAGGCTGTTAAAAAAAGTTAACTAGGGATGCAGGGCTGTACAGTGCGACATATATGTCGCACGTGCTATTAAAAAATACTGTACCGGAAAAATAAAGCCCTGTTTGTTTTATTTGTATATTATGTGTATTTGTAATGTATATCTTTGTTCTTATTTTCTAATAACAAAGATAAAATAATGACAAAGATTTTTATCTTTGCTCACTTTGGCCTAAATGTCTGCCATTCTTTTTTATTTTATATTTTGTAAATGTGTAAGAGGTGTTATGTTTCTGCACTCTTCCATTTTTAGCAAATTAAGAAAACTTTGTCTAAAAACAATTTTTGTGATGGTTTGTATTTTTTGTGCTCTGTATGGAACATCGGTGCCTGTTTAAGTGATGAACTCCATTACTTGTGTTTGTTTCAGACATGATAACAGACGTTTTATACTTGTGCTACAACTTTTTGGCCTGTGCTACAAAACTTTCAACCTCTGTAGCACCAGTGCTATGTGAAAAAAAAGTTAACGTACAGCCCTGCGATGCACAATATTATCAGAACGTTAACAGAATCGGCCAATAAAGGCTTAAAATGTAAACATCGACATCGGCCGATTTGAAAAAATATACCGATATGCCTTGCCGATAAGACGGATAGCTCACATGTGCTCAGGGGGTGATAGTGATAAGATCACGTCAGCAGTGTGCTCATTCTTGAAGTTAACTTTTGCCTAAATGATGATAAGATTAACTGTTTTGGATCGCCGCATTTCATTTGAGAATGCATGTAAGACAAGACAGTCGACAGTTTTTAGCACATGCAGCAGCAGCAGCGGTAGCCTCCCCTGGGTCCTAATGCCCATTCGGTAAGGCGTTTTATTTACTTAGGGGGCTCTGTTGGCCTACTTGTAATAAAAAGAATGTAAATTATACAAATATCATTAAGATACTTGTGTTTCTGAACAAATAAAGCAGTATCGCAGTATTTACATGAATAAAAATCACAAACATGATGCTTGTAAATTAAATAATTTAAAGGGTTAGTTCACCCAAAAATGAAAATTAGCCCATGAATTACTCACCCTCAAGGCATCATAGGAGTATATGACTTTCTTCTTTCAGACGAATCCAGTCGAAGTTATATTAAAAATTGTCTTTGATCTTCCAAGCTGTTTAATGGCAGTCAGCGGGTGTTGCAGTGCAAGTGCCTCACACAGCTCCGGGGGGTAAACAAAGGCCTCCTGTAGCGAATCGATGCATTTTTGTAAGAAAAATAACCATATTTAAAACGTAATAATCTATTTAATCTAGCTTGCCCTCACTATTGTACATGGAAGCAGATCCGGGTGGATGACGTAGGACGTCGGCGTTGCGCATCGGCCGCTCAGAAGTGACGAACGCGGAAGTGCAGGGGAGAGATCAAAACAAAACAACGGTCATGAATTAGAAGTACAAAACGAGGATTTGTAAAGAAGAATGTCGGAGGATTTCGATATAAGCCAAGAGGAGACTGGTTTTTCTTTGCTAAAGTAAGGAAACTTTGCTTCCTTTGCTCCTGTTAACAAACGTTGGTTTTCACGAGACTCACTGGCGCATGCGCAACG
>NW_015552625.1:1172498-1176987 GCF_001515605.1 Sinocyclocheilus anshuiensis | reverse complement strand
TGTAGCGAATCGATGCATTTTTGTAAGAAAAATAACCATATTTAAAACGTAATAATCTATTTAATCTAGCTTGCCCTCACTATTGTACATGGAAGCAGATCCGGGTGGATGACGTAGGACGTCGGCGTTGCGCATCGGCCGCTCAGAAGTGACGAACGCGGAAGTGCAGGGGAGAGATCAAAACGTGAGGCACTTTTTATTATGGATGGATGCGCTTTATTTCACTTCTTTTGGACTGATGAACTGCAACACCCGCTGACTGCCATTAAACAGCTTGAAAGATCAAAGACAATTTTTAATATAACTCCGATTGGATTCATCTGAAAGAAGGAAGTCATATACGCCAAGGATGGCTTGAGGGTGAGTAAATAATGGGCTAATTTTAATTTTTGGGTGAACTATCCCTTTAATATATACAGATTTATTCAGTAATATGTAATATATTTTCAAACGGATTGTGAAAACTTAAATATGAAGAGCTCTAAAAGATTTTTTGAGTTTTTACAGATGTAAAAAAAAAACATCTATTAATGTTAAATCCACAAATAAAATGTTAAGGTTTCAACTGCATCTGTCAGAAAAAAAACAAAGCAGAGCTTTCAATGTACTCTCATTAAAGAAAAAGAACTTTAATAAAGTTTATTACTTCAAACAAATAAGTTTTGGCTCAAAACTAACCAAAATTAAAAAAAAATTGTTTATAATTTCCGCGCAGGAGAGACTTGGTGTTGTTTCAAAACAAAGGGAAATATATATCGGTATCACTAATCGGCCAAAATTATTTAAAAAAATATCGGCATATTGGATATCGGCAACAATCTAATATTGTGCATCCCTAAAGTTAACCGTAAGCAGCCCAACCAAAATACTAATCAAAGGCTACAATTAAGCCATGATGTTTAATCAAAAGCAATTTGAAGACAGATTTTGCACCAAATTTGACTGTGGGTGGAGCTATAGATCACAACATTACAAAAACATGATCGAAGCATTGCTTGCTACAGTGGTGGCTGGTTAGGAACAAATTTCAGATTAACATGAGAGAGATGGTTAGAATATGGTGTAATACACTGCCTTTAATATAAATCAATCTTGATGCATTTAGATACTTGTAACTTATGCATCGTGCTGAATTTGAGTGCAGTGAATAAAACTAAAACTGTTCTTTCAGTGTTTATAGATAAAACAAAAGAGTGTACAATAAACAGTGGATGACAATGGATTACAATTTTGAATGTAAACAAAACTAATGAGGGAATGAGGGTGCTGACCATCATTTCCTGCTCGAAGCGCCTGAAGAGCTGCTCTTTCTGCTGCTGCAGTTTATTGCTGAGCTGCTGTTGAGCTCTTTGCTCCTCTTTTTGCAGCAGCCTCAGTTCTCGTAACTCCTGACGCCTACAGAACAACAAACGTCACACTTTTTCTGACAATCTAAAATATGATTTATGCATTATCAGATACATTATCATTTGCCTATTGCAAAATAACTAGAAACAGTAACCGATGTCAGTTTATATACCTCAAAAATCTCAGTTCCTCACTCATGGTGTCATTGTCGGTGACAATCTTGGATGTGGTGACACTGACTTCCACCCCGTCGACCATAAACTTGCGGGTCTTTTTCAGTGTTTTCTTTTGGCGCTTGGTATCCTGTGGGATTGAATAAAGTTTAATGAAGATATTTTCTTCCAGGACCTTGATTTCAAGCACATCTGGGCAGAGTTATATGTACCTGTATTGAAACAGATCCTTCTTTGCTTTTGGAGAGGAAGCTGGAGATTGACAGATTAATGTCAATGCTGTTAGTATCTGCAGCAGAACTGCTGCCTGAGTCAGAGTCTTTCTCCTTTTCAACATCAGGTTTCGCTACCTCTGCATTCTGGTCATTCTCAGGCACGGTAGGTGCTTCCTGGATCTCTAGTCTATCTTCATGGGCTTCTTGAGTTTCTTCTGTTGCGCTGACCTCCTCTTCTTTTACACCATTGATGACAACAACAGGGAATTCATTCATGGAGTTGCCCTCAACTACATCTACCCCCTTGGTTGCAAGATCGTCTTTGGGTTCTGAACTCTCACCCTTATCTCCAGCTTTTTCTTGGTCCTCTGTTGCCACTGGAGGAAGATCCTCCTTTACCCCTTCTGTAGAAACATCTGGTGAAATTTCAGTTTGCTCCTCCTTTAACTCTTCTGTTGGGACATGTGGTGAGGGTACTGTTCTCTCATCTTCTGCTAGTTCCTTTTTATGCATTTCTTCCTCTGTCTCAATTTTGTCTTCAGTTTTTTCTGTAACCTCAATTGGTTCAGTGATAGCTTCTTCAGTAACACCATCAGATTTGTTCTCTGGTTCAGCTATATCTGAAGGCAGGGAAGGTTCCTCTTCTTCATCTGTGGTGGTTTGTGTTTTGGCTTCTTGCTGTGTTTCTTTACACTCTTCTTTTTTCTTCTCTGGTGGCTCTTCCACCTTCACTTCCTTCTTTTCTTCCTCCCCAGTTTCCTCACTGACGATTACAATCTCTTGGAGGACAGTGTCATTTAATACTGAAGGATTTGGCTGATCAGAAATCTCTACTTCTGTGGTCACAGGTGTGTGAGATTCTTCGTGTTTTGGAATAGCCTCCTCACCAGAACGTGATTCCTCAGTGCTGGTGTCTGATGGACTGGCCTCATTTACCTTCTCATCCTTAGCATGGTTGGGTTCGCTGGCGTCCACCACGTCAGAGGTCTTATCACTAGCTTGATCCTCTGAACTGGGCTTTCTTTCAGGTTCAGCCTTCTCTGTGACCGACTCAAGAGTTGGTGTGTTCTGATACTGCCTCTCATCCTCTGAGCTGCCAACGCTGGTGTCCGATAATGCACGTTTGTGTCCAGGCACCACCTACATTTACAAAATAGACAAAGTGACTGCAGCAACAAAATACTGTGCTGTGCCTGCAGATAATCAAAGAATTCTGCATGGAAACAATGGCACCACATTATCATGACAATTTCAAATTCTCTGAATGGGTTTCTACGTTCTTAAGTGGTTGTGTTCATACCGGCTGGGACTCTGGCTCTTCTTCCTCCTCTTCCTCTTTGCCCTCGTCAAACTCCTCAAACACTTCGGCTTTAGCCTCAGCAATCAGCTCTCGCAGTGGTTTGTTATCCATCACATTTGAAACAAATGGATGCTGAAAGCAGACCATGGCTGATCACTATCTTGTACATTTTAATTTCAACCTTTAAACGGAACTGCATCAAGTAATACAAAATGGCCCAACCTGTAAGAGCTGCAATGAACTCCACCTGTTGTCTACATGTTTATCCAGTGCTTTCCGCAGGAAATCACTGAACTCAGGAGACCTGTTTAAATCAGCGGATGAACAATTATGAACTCTGTGCTACATGTGAAAGGGCTCTTCATTTGGGGTATTACATTCAAAACTATTAAGCAACAGGCTATGCAGTTCCAGGCTGAACATGTGTTGGGACTCTGGGTGGGCGACTGCTTATATGATTCATCAGCTCAATAGCCTCCAGCCTGGAATTTTCATTTTTCAGTTGGGAGGTGATTTATCATATCAGTCAACATTTTTCCAAATATGACCCTTTAACTGAACTCACTGAAAAATTCTGTCCTCAGAAACAATCAATATAGTTTATATTGTTAATCACATTTTGCTTCATTATTGACACATGTGGAAGATCATGGCGCTGTGAGTCATAACTCTCACCATCGTGATGGAGTTGCAAGTGTGGGGGGCTCAGACTTTGCTATTTTTAGCAGGACTCTCATTGGGTTCATCTCGTGGTTAGGCGGCTCGATCTGTGCCAGCTCGATCAGAGTCACCCCCAGGGACCAGATGTCCGCTTTGTAGTCATACGGTCTGTCCTTTGATGTCTCACACATCACCACCTCGGGTGCCATCCTTACATTTAAAAGAGAAAGGGAGGGAGGATATTTTGAAAAACGTCTCAGTTACGTATGTAACCCTCGTTCCCTGAAGGAGGGAACGGAGACGTCACGTTGGTGACCGACGAATTGGGGATCTCGCTTCGAGAGACCAATCTACTTCGAGTGTAACTAAACGAGCCAATGCACATTGGCATGCAATTATTGCATCCAGCTGCCGCTGATCACAGCGTGACCATAAAAAGGCAGCCGGTGCAATGCATACCAGGTTTTCGCTGAGGAGCCGAGCCGGTGACCCGGCCGCTCAGCGGTGGTACAGCAGCCGTGGCTCTCTGGAGTGGTTTTTGCAAGCCGACCCGAAGCCGGGGCCTCTCAGTGCCTCTAACCGTTTGAGGTGAGAACACAGGAGGATACTGGCTCCACACGAAGGCTATAGGATCTAGCGAACATGGGCCCACAGCTCTACAAGTATCTGTAAGCGAGGCGCCACGAGCCAGCGCCCAGGAGGATGCAATACTCCTAATAGAGTGCTCGCAACCTGAGCGGGCAGGGCACACCCTGTGCCTGATAAGCCAGGGTGATGGCATCCACTGTACAGTG
>NW_015552625.1:1171295-1172321 GCF_001515605.1 Sinocyclocheilus anshuiensis | reverse complement strand
GTTTGGGGCCCCGTCCAAACCCCTGACACTGCAAGCCCGTTGTACGTGGCCCCCCAGCCGGTGGTTGAGGCATCCGCATAAACCTGTTCTAGGGGCACTCCTGCCCAGAGAAACGCAAAGTCTGACCACGGGGTGAAGGTTTGGCGACAGGCCAGTGTAACTTGGACCTGGTGAGTGCCGCGCTGCCATGCCCACCTCGGGACTCTGCCATGAAGCCAGTGCTGGAGCGGTCTCATATGAAGCAGCCCCTGCAGCATGACTGCAGCTGTCATATGCCCCAGGAGCCTCTGACATTGTTTCATTGGGACCGCTGTCCTGCCCTTGAATGTATTCAAGCAGTTCAACACCAACTCCCTCTGGGGACCCAGAGATAGAAGAATTTGCTCTTTTGTTGAGTATTTGGGTACCACTGACCCTGCAAAAGGCTCAAATGGGCCCTGCTGTAGTGTTTTAAGCACCAGAGACAGGTCCCAAGAGGGTATGGAGAGGGGCCGGGAAGGATTTAACCTCTCGCCCCCCTAAGGAACCTGATGACCAGGTCATGCTTCCCTACCGAATTTCCTTCCACGGGGTAACGGTTAGCAGCAATCGTTTTTTTGTTTTTTTTTGCGACATAGACTTAAAGGTTTGAGGGAGACAGCCTTCGCTCCAACCCTTGCTGAAAAAATGAAAGCACGACCCTGATCGGGCATCTCCGAGGGTCTTCTCGGTGAGAAGAACACCACTCGACGAACAGGTTCCCGCCTTTCTTGGGTACAATGAAGTAGGGGCTGTAAAACCCTGTACTCATATTGGCTGGAGGGACCCGCTCCATTGCATCCTTCGCCAGTAGGACTGCAATCTCCGCACGCAAGACAGGAGCATCGGCCGCCTTCACTGTCGTGAAGCGGATGCCACTGAACCTAGGGGGACGCCGGGCAAACTGAATCACATAGCCGAGGCTGATGGTCCGCAGAAGCCAGCAAGACAGGCTGGGTAGCGCTAGCCAGGCACCCAGATACCGTTCAAGCCGGACCAACGGAACCA
>NW_015552625.1:1169683-1171149 GCF_001515605.1 Sinocyclocheilus anshuiensis | reverse complement strand
GGCCAGCGAGACGGGCTGGGTAGTGCTAGCTAGGCACCCAGATACCGTGTAAGCGGGACCAACGGAACCACCGCCGTACCCGCGGTGGGGCAGCGAGGTGGAACGCAGGGACCCAACTCGGACGGCTTGTGAGCAGACCGAAGAGGGGTCTGAGTGTGCGATGCAGCACTTACCTGGTTCCACAGTTTGGCAGAGGGTGCGCGAGTAGGGCCTTTGTTGACGCTCTCGAACCGCCCACTGCTGCCTGCTGGCGACAGAGGAGGATGAGTGCGGTCCGGGGTTGAACCGTCCGGCGGGGAAAAACAAAACAAAAGATTCTCCACCCGGCCCTCCTCCGGGGGAGGGAGTGGTGCGTTCGCCATCTCCCAAGGCGCACTGCTAACAACTCTAGGCAATTGATATGCCAGTGCAGATGGGGGCCCGTCCAAACCCCCGGCACTGCGTGCCCATTGTACGTGGCCCCCCAGCCGGTGGTGGAGACATCCGTGTAAACCATAGCATGCCTGGAGACCTGTTCTAGGGGCATTCAAAAGATTCTCCACCCGGCCCTCCTCCGGGGGAGGGAGTGGTGCGTTCGCCATCTCCCAAAGAGCAGATCCCTCCATTTCACCCTCGGCGACAAGCATGCTGGGGCGCTGCGGCCGACGGGCGGGTGGAGGCAGCAGCCGCCCGCCGGGGCAGGATGTGTCGAATCGCCTCAGTCTGCTTTCTGTTCAGCCGAGAACTGCTGTGTAAAGCTCTCGACCGTGTCGCCGAAGAGGCCGGTCTGGGACACAGGGGCATTAAGGAACCGAACCTTGTCGGCTTCCCTCATATCGGCCAGACACAGCCAGAGATGGCGCTCCTGGACCACAAGCGTGGGCAAAGCTCTCGACTGCGTCGCCGAAGAGGCCGGTCTGGGACACAGGGGAATTGAGGAACCGAACCTTGTTGGTGTCCCTCATGTCTGCCAGACACAGCCAGAGATGGCGCTCCTGGACCACAAGCGTGGACATCGCACGACCCAGAGAACCCGCGGTGACCTTTGTCACTCAGAGTGCAAAGTCAGTGGCGGTTCGGAGCTCTTTCAGAACTTCCGGATCGTGACCACCTTCGTGCAGGTCCTTCAGTGCATTGGCCTGGTGCACCTGCAGTAACGCTATAGCGTGTAAGGTGGAAGCAGCTTCCCCGCAAGCCATATAAGCACCGCCGGTCAGACCAGACGAATGCCTACAGGCCCGGGAAGGGAGCAACGGGTCTCCCCGCCAGGAGGAGGCTGTCTTAGGACACAACTGCATCGCTACCGACCACTCCACTGGGGGGATTGGCAAATACCCCTTTCGCTGCACCACCGTCGAGGGTGGAGAGGGAGGAGGAGCTAGAAGGTCGGTTTCTGGCAGTAAAAGGTGCCGTCCACGACCTGGTAAGCTCATCATGCACTTCCGGGAAGAAAGGCACCGGGGCGGGGCGCTGAGAACCAGCGCGAG
>NW_015552625.1:1168526-1169207 GCF_001515605.1 Sinocyclocheilus anshuiensis | reverse complement strand
TTCGAGATCGTGACCACCCTCGTGCAGGTCCTTCAGTGCCTTGCGTGTAAGGCGGAGGCAGCTTCCCCGCAAACCGTATAAGCACCGCCGGTCAGACCAGATGAATGCCTACATGCCCGGGAAGGGAGCAACGGGTCTCCCCGCCAGGAGGAGGCGGTCTTAGGACACAACTGCATCGCTACCGACCGCTCCACCGGGGGGGATCGCCGAATACCCCTTCGCTGCACCACTGTCGAGGGTGGTGAGGGAGGAGGAGCTAGAAGGCCGGATTCCACTCGAGCCCTACCCTTTCGGCAGTCCGGGAAAGCATAGCAGACATCTCTGGATCCGATTCAGGCATTGCCACTGTCCCGGAGGGTGGCAGTGCAGCCAAATCTTCCTCTCCAGAGAGCTCTCCCTCCGATGCAGCGATCGACATCCGGTCATCGGGAGGAGCCCCGAGGGATACCGCTGGTATGCTCTTTGAAGAAGGCCCACTCTAGAGAAGGGATGGCCCCCCAAGGGTTGGTTCCCTGAGGGGTTTGCCACCACTGTAACCTTCAGACCGCCCGTGCTACTGCTGGAAGTAGTCCTCGTCTGGCCGCTGCCAGAACGAGCACTAGATCACGGCAGAGGCAACGGAACTCCGCCCCCCTGAAGGTAGCGACGCCTGGTCCGCAGCTCCGAGATGGTCATCTTCCC
>NW_015552625.1:1163975-1168043 GCF_001515605.1 Sinocyclocheilus anshuiensis | reverse complement strand
GCGATCGACATCCGGTCATCGGGAGGAGCCCCGAGGGATACCGCTGGTACACTCTTTAAAGAGGGCCCAGCGTGTTCCTTCGGCGGCTCGGCTGGTTGGAGTGGTGGGCCCCCCAAGGGTTGGTTCCCTGAGGGGTTTGCCACCACTGTAACCTTCAGACCGACCGTGCTACTGCTGGCCCCCGAGGGTTGGTTCCCTGAGGGGTTTTCCACCACTGTAACCCTCAGACCGCCCATGCTACTGCCCGAAGTAGCCCTCGCCTGGCTACCGCCAGGACAAACACTAGATCGCGGCAGAGGCAATGGAGTTCCGCCCCCCTCGAGATAATGGAGCCTGGCTCGCATCTCCGAGATGGTCATCTTCCCGCAATGGGAACATGACTCATCCACGAACGCCACCTTAGCGTGCTTCATGCCCAGACACGTGAGGCAGCGATCGTGACCATCACCCGGCGCCAGGTAACGACCGCACCCAGAAACGCACGGGTGAAACAGCATCTTTAAAAAGACGATCCATTGTCTTTACAAAGACACACCCGTGGAGCTCTTTTAGAGAAATTGCTCTTTCAGGGAAATGCGCTTTTAGTGCTGAGGCACACTGGGGAAATGGCCGCTTGCAGCACAACAGGGGGTAGTGCAGCCTGAAGTGCGCAACCCACTCGACACAGGAACGACCACCGCTGAAGCGCCGTCCGCCAACACCAGGAGCTTCCAAGAGCACGTTGAACTCGTAGCTCACTGAAGACACTTGGATGGAGCAGAACGATGTTGTCGCTCGGCTATTGGGCTCTCGAAGCGAGATCCCCAATTCGTCGGTCACCGACGTGACTCGGAGTGACCGACTGAAAGGGAATTGAGAATAAAGAAGCTTATTATGTGCCATATTCACAGTTCTGTTCTTACGTAGTGACAGATCTCATGATTCAATGCAAGACTTGATAAATTGAGTGACTAACCAGTATGGTGTTCCAATGAAAGAGTCTCTTCTCTGAAGGGTCTTTGTATTCTTTGCAGACACTCCAAAGTCAGCTGAGAAGAAACAATGATCAAAATTAGAGACACACAGTATAGCTGACAACAATATGCAAAAAAGAGACACAATTTTTAATCAATAAGTAAACTTAAAATCTAAAATAAACATTTCAAAATTTCAGTTTTCTTATATACGTAGCCTACATATTAACTGCTAAAGACACATTTCTGATACTTTTTACCAAAGGACTTTTCCATGACCTTTCCAGATTTTTACGGTTACTGGATAAGATTAAAAAAAAAATACTAAAATTACAGAGAATATTTGAAAAAGAAAGTGAAAAAGAAAACTGGAAAAATTAATAAATAAATAAAACTAAATAAATTGAAATTATACACATATATACATGAATTACTTGAAAATATATATACACATTACATTATTAAATAAATTATTAATTACATTTAAAATAAACAGTTTTTAGGCAAACTTTATGAGGCTATTACCCAATTTGACATCTCCATCTGAGGTAAAGAGAATATTTCCAGCTTTCAGGTCCCGGTGTATAATCTTAATCTCATGGAGATAAGCCAGCGCTTCCAGTGTATGTTTACACACAACTCTGATCTGAGGCTCTGTCAATGGCCGCTCCAGCTCTGCAGACACACACACACACACACACACACAAAATGGCTGTAAACAGAATCACCGCTAAAGCAAGCACATTTTATCAGCTCTTTATATTTGCAGTGATGTGTATTTAAGTTAAAGCAGACAAATAAACTACAATGTAACCGTGACAAAGGGCTATGGCTCATATTAATAGCCATATTCTCTGTTGTTGTTTTTGGCTAGGTAGAGCATACTGCTCCCTTGTGACTGAAGCAATGCGAACAGGTCTTTATTACAGCAGCGCTGCTGGGATAGGCCCTCACAGAACAGACAGAAGGCAACAGAGGGAGTCATAACAGCACAAACAATGAGTCAACAAAAGCATTTCCATCATAAGAACACCTACAACAGCAACACCTCTCTTATAGGCTAAATGTAGAAGAGGCAAGATTTTCATTACAGCAGACTAAAGAGTAATAAGAAAGAGGTTTTATTCTTACAGGACATTGTTTACAATGGTGAAATGGTTTTTCCATCAACTAAGGTGATGAGGTTTTGTGATTGGAAACAGTTTTTGTAAATAGTACAGATGACACTGTACAAAAAGAGGGGAAATGGGACTATTTGTTAGGCATTTATGCATTGTTTTTGGCTGAATTAATACTGCTGTGAGCCATGAAAAACTTGTAAAGTCTACTTATGAATTTGCTGACATGGCATGTCACTGAAAAGATCTGATGCGTGTGGGGACATTTCAACAACACTTCCAACCAACACAGAAAAAGGCAGAGTCGATTTTTTAAAGAAAGAGTCGATTTAAAAAGAGCCTAACCACTCGTTGAAATCTGACTTTGATAATTATATGGTCCAGTCCAGTGGCAAAAATGAGCACAGCGTGCTGGTGTGCCAGTGAGGTCTGGAGCAATGGAACATCATGGCACAGTAGAACAGACTTAAGACGACCACAGTGCCTTCTATTTCCTTCAATTAAACAAAGACCATAAAACTTACCCAACATCACAGCGTCCACTGCTCCTCCAGCACAAAACTCAATAAGAATCTAAAGAAGGGGTGAAAGAAAGAGATCCAGAAGATGAATGAACTAAGAATGACACCGATGCCACAGTGTGCAATGTAGAGTTTACTTTGATTACAAGCATATGATTGGTTTGGTTGGGTGGGTGTTTATCCGTCTCGGTAGAAATCACGTTTCTGGGGGCACAAAGACCAGACCGAAAGGGGACTTCAGCGTCGGCGATTAAAGGGGCAGGGGCACAAGCCCCTGGCTCTCCCTGTGCACATGTACCGCTGTATATTTTTAAATTCCTCCTCGTTTTGTTGTTGCTTCGACATGTACATAACTTAAAGGTGGGGTAAGCAATTTCTGGTAGCCAATGTTGACATTTGAAATCACCAAAACAAACATGCCCCTACCGCAAAAGGGTCTCGCCCCTATTTTGATAGCTCCGCCCCACACATACGTACACAACCCAGGCAACGATTAGTTCTGTGAAACAAAGCAAAACCAATGTTACACCGTGTCTACACCGGACGCGAGTGGCGCGGCGCGACAAAATACTATAGAACTCATTATAATCAGTGATGCGGTCTACACTGGATGCGACGCGGCGCAACACGACAAATCCCAGACAGAAAACTGCTGCTGCGTTCTATTCATGATGTATTGACACAAATTTCAAATGATTTTCAACGGTCGCTTTGTTGCGTCCAGTGTACTAGACACACTTTAGCTGTTGTGGCGCAAACACGGTGTGGTGTTACTCACCTATCGGGAAGAAACAAAGCAACCTCGGCGTCCGATCGCAGGCCTTCCGCTCCTTGAGTTCTCTCCAGCGCTGGAAAGCTGATCCGATATTTACATGGGTCCTACTTCTTGCCTTAAGCCTTCTTTTGTTCCGCAGACGTTTTCCTCTTTTGTTTTTTATCCGCCATCTCTATCTTTCTGTCGCTCGGCTCGCTAATGTCCGTCCTGTGCACTGGACGCTCTCTCCTCCACATCAAAACTACACACGCCCCTTACTGCTGATTGGCTACAATTTTGTTTTGCTAGTCGGCCCAAATCAGTTTTCTAAAGCGTTTTTGAAAAATCGCTTACCCCACCTTTAAGACATCCTATACATTAAAGGGGTCATATGATGCTGCTAAAAAGAACATTATTTTGTGTATTTAGTGTAATGAAATGTGTTTATGCGGTTTAAGGTTCAAAAAACACATTATTTTCCACATACTGTACATTAATGTTCCTCCTCTATGCCCCGCCTTTCTGAAACGCGTCGATTTTTACAAAGCTCATCGGTCTGAAAAAGCGAGGTGTGCTCTGATTGGCCAGCTATCCAGTGCGTTGTGATTGGCCGAATTCCTCAAGCGTGTGACGGAAATGTTACGTCCCTTACCACCTGCGGCAACCACATGTGATGACCCCGGGCTGGACTCCGCTTCGTCCACGGTGAAAGCCGATCCGGC
>NW_015552625.1:1161766-1162995 GCF_001515605.1 Sinocyclocheilus anshuiensis | reverse complement strand
CTCAAGCGTGTGACGGAAATGTTACGTCCCTTACCATATTGTGATGCCTGCGGCAACCACATGTGATGACCCCGGGCTGGACTCCGCTTCGTCCACGGTGAAAGCCGATCCGGCGATCGACAGCGCATTGTTGAAGTATTTCCTCAGCGACCAGCACGGCTCCAGGCATGACGAAGCGATATCGTCCTCTTTTGGAATGCCAAACAAAGTAGTTTCGCTTTCACAATGAAGCACACAGCGCCTTCATGACATGGCGACGGCGGCAACAATACGACAGTGAGAATAAAAGTTACGCCTTCTTTCTTTGCGTGAACATTTGGGTGGCGTTATGCAAATCTCCCCAGATAGTGACGTAGGTATGTGGGGGCGTGTTAGAACGAGCCGTTTTAGGTAGGTGTGGCTGACTCTTAACTTTTATAAAGAATATCTCTTTGGATTTGAGACTTTAGTCTTTGCAACTTTACAGATCTTCTTTATGCACCAAGAGCTTGTAACACTCCAAAGAGAAAGGAAAAATTGAAATCGCATCATATGCACAAATATATCTACGACAAGGTAAACTGTATTGCACAATATTTGGGTACATTATGGGCATATTATTGGTTTCTTCTGGCTTCTATTCAAAGCACTAATGACTTCCCTTACAAACCTGTTCAGAGTCCTTCGTTAATGCCCCTCTCAGGTGTCATTAGAACAACCCATGATGAGATGAGAGCATTTTCTGAAATTGCTAACCCAATTACTAGTTTTATTAGATTACCCAAGCATTCACTTATCTTTTAGTATATTGGCTAATGGTATTGAAACTTTAAACTCTGAAAGAAATGATAAAAGCATTATGTAAGTGAACCCCATCATATTACACTGACCACAGCAGCTGGTCATTAATACACCACCTAAGGTAACAGGTGCTGCAGGAAGATCAATACAAACCTTAGGGGTGGGCGATATGGCAAAAATATCATATCACAATTTTTTTCAAAAATATCACGAGTCATGATTTTATCACGATTCTGTCATGTTGGTTTTACTATTTTGCAAGTTGTCTGAGCATTACAGCCAAACTAATTTCCCTATTATAAAAACAAAGCATTTCAATGTAACAAAATATAAAAAAGAATAGCAGATTTTTTGGCTAAGGTGGGCGAAAATAAAAATAATTATTTTATCTTTGTTATTAAAAAATAAGAACAAAGATACACATTACAAATACACAGACATATAAAACT
>NW_015552625.1:1160477-1161390 GCF_001515605.1 Sinocyclocheilus anshuiensis | reverse complement strand
AAAGTGGGCAAAGATAAAAATCTTTGTCATTATTTTATCTTTGTTATTAAAAAATAAGAACAAATATACACATTATAAATACACATATTATACAAATAAAACAACAGTGCTTTATTTTAAGGTACAATAGATGTACTTATCAGGAGCATTCAAGAAATTGAATGAACAAATATAAAAATAAAACACTATAGATTTATTATTATTATTAAAGCAAAGCAATTGTATTAAAGTTCTTCAGTCAAGAGTAGTGAGTGATTTTTCTCTTTGTGTTTTGTTGTTTTATTAATAAAGGAATAGTTCACCCAAAAATAAAAATTCAGTCATCTGTCTGTCATTTCTGTCATAGTGTTTTATTTTTTTACCATCATTAACTCACTCTGAAGTTGTTTTAAACCTGAATGACTTTCTTTCTTCTGCTGAACATAAATGTTATTTTGAAGAACGTGAAAAACCAAAGAGTTGCTGGTCCACAGTAACTTTCATAGTAGGCTGCACGATATTGGAAAAAACTCACATTGCAATATTTTTTTTTCTGCGATATATATTGCGATATGGAAAAAAATCAGATGACTTCAATAGCTTTATATTTGGAAAAAAATAATCAATGATTGGGGTGATTTTGTAGGTGAGTAAATCAGCATAGGAAATAAACAAATTACAAGCATAGATAAATAACAGAACAAAGATACAAATGAAATAAGCAGTGCTTTATATTTTTCAGGTAAGTCTAACAGTATTCAGGTACAGAAATTGAATAATCAAATGTAAAAACACTGCATAGTTTTCACTATAAATTAAATCAAACAAATCTACAAAAGCTACAAAAGTGATTTTTCTTTGTGTTTTGTTGTTTGATTAACGTTCATGAACAGAGAAAACAACAAGAACATTAAATTGCTGTGAACCAATATAG
>NW_015552625.1:1158322-1160276 GCF_001515605.1 Sinocyclocheilus anshuiensis | reverse complement strand
TCAATTGTTTCCCTTCACCTAAGCCATAAGCAACTGCGTTTACAAGGATACTTGCAGAGCACAGTATTTCAGGCACAAATAGACGCAGAAGTGAACAGAATTCAGTGTTCACGTGCATCTGTGTGGCTCTCACCGTGTCTACACTGGACGCGAGCGGCGCAACGCGATGCAACAAAATACAATAGAATCCATTATAATCAGTGATGCTGTCTGTCTACACTGGATGCGGCGCGACAAATCCTCGACAGTAAACTGATGCCGCGTTCTCTTTATGACGTACTGACACAAAGTTCAAATGACATGCGACGGTCGCTTTGTCGCGTCCAGTGTAGACAAACTTTGGGGCCGTACACATGTCGCGCCTTAAAACGCGTGGGAAAACGCCAGTCGAGCCGCTTTCTCCTTTCCAAAGCGCTCAGGAGAACTGCAGCTGACAGAATGCACTGTAGCACGATACTACGATATTTCTTCAAAAGCAGATCGTGGAGACATTTTTATCGTCCACTAGGGCTGGGCGATACGGCCAAAAAAATCATCACGATAATTTTTTCATATCAGTCGATATCGATAATTATCACGATAAATGTCAAATTTTTTATTTTTTTCAAGTTTAAAGCCAGATTTTTGCTCCAAAGTGAAAGTTGTAGAAACCAGACCATTAAGTTTCTGCATGTTCTAATGAGTGATATTGTTTCAAATCAAGAAACAGGTTTGGGTTGCCTGATAATATTAATAATAATAAAACTATTTGTCTATTAGAAATGCACATTTGATAGTAGCTTGAGTTAGGATGCAGAAGTAAATTTTTGTTCATTATCAACATTAGTAACATCTGTAAAAATTGTAGCAACCTCAGTTTTATATGGTTATATTTATAAAAAAAAAAATTATGGTTTTAAGTTTTTTATTTATTTAAAAAAAATTTTTTTTTTTTAATTAAGCATTGATCTCCCATAGTAGCATACATTTAAATCATGATAAACACAGTTAAAACCACACATATAGCACCTCAATACCATGGTAAAAATATAGCTATATGGTTTTTAGGTAGCCTATTTGTATGAAAAACAGTAGTCTAAAAACAGTATAAATGCACACATGCTATAGCTTAATCAAAAATACATACTACAATTATATACCATTACTCTTAATAAAATTCAGTGTGAATATCCCAAATTTCTGGCACAATACCATGGTGCAGTGAGTGTTACTACATTAAATTTATGGTAAATACACTTCACATTTTTAAAATCTTTACACTTTTCCAGTCATTTTTCCTTGGTTTCTGCATGTTCTAATGAGGTTTGTATTGCCTGACTTTGACGCGTATCTGCAGCAAAGTTTGCACTGTAGGCTGCCATATTTATAATATTACTTTTTTTTTGTCTCTTAGAAATGCACATTTGACAGTAGATTGAGTTAGGATGCAGATGTAAATTTATGTTCAAAGGAATTTTATTTAAAACAGTAGCCAAATACAAGTTATAGCTTAATCATAAAAAATACTGTAATTATATTCCAGTACTCCTTTAATACTTTTAATACACATCTACATTAATAATATAAGAAAATTCAATGAATATCCCACATTTTTGCCACAATACCATGGTGCAGTTAGTGTTACTACAGTAAATCCATGGTAAATAATGGCGATTTGTAGATTGAAAAGCCTTCTGACTGTCTCGTTGCACTCGGTGTTTCTCCTGTTTGGATTGAAACTAGTTTAAATCACCGAGTCATTTGTGTTCATCGTAGGGGTGTGCGATATTGACAAAAAATTATATCTCGATATTTTCTGGGATTTTATCGATAACGATAATTAGACGATATTTTGCTATAGAGTGTGTTATTGTGCTGATATCTTATCTCTAATTGTGCTAACAGCTGACTCCTGAATTTTTTGATATTCTTCATATTCTGTGTGGTCAGTTCACAGCAGTGATAGAAATTAATC
>NW_015552625.1:1157619-1157976 GCF_001515605.1 Sinocyclocheilus anshuiensis | reverse complement strand
ATGTGTAATGAATCTATATAATATATGGGTTTCACTTTCTGAAATGAGTGACAAAAAATATTGACCTTTTACATGATATTCTAATTTTTTGAGATGTACCTGTAGATGTATTTACACACGTGTATTTTGTATAATGCAAGACATGAATGCATTTAACCTGCAATTACAAATGCATAAATAATTTTGATATATTAAACATAAAACGTTGAATACTGATATTTGAAATGATTTAAAACATGAAAAAATAAATAAATAAATAAAAAGAAAAGAAAGAAAAAGCTGAAATTTGAAATTAAAACCGCCAGCAGGTGGCAGCAAATCACTGTTAATAAGTGAGTCATTGCGATTGAACCGAAT
>NW_015552625.1:1156504-1156762 GCF_001515605.1 Sinocyclocheilus anshuiensis | reverse complement strand
ATTTGCGCTACTGTCTTCACACACAGACGAAACTTACTAGAGAAGTGTGAAGTGTGACATAATATACCTCTGTAAATCAATACAATATAAATTGACGTCTCGCGCACTTTAATGCCCTTTGAATGTAACGTGTACCTTGGAACTGGAATCATGGCGGAATTTCATGTGAAGTCCACTTCGCAGGACACTTACGGTCGAATAAGACAACGCGTGAATGCTGCCTGAACAAGAGACCTCCTTACTGAAGGGAAAGTGTTG
>NW_015552625.1:1151554-1155936 GCF_001515605.1 Sinocyclocheilus anshuiensis | reverse complement strand
ACTAAGTAATTACACAATTTCAAGCATTTTATCTGCGTTATATATTCTGTAAAAAAAAATTAATATCGGCGGCATATCCGCCGATACCGATATATCGCAACAGGCTCATATCGGCAAAACGATATATCGGTCGGGCACTAAAAACTATATCGCGATAATTATCGCTATCGAATTATCGCCCAGCCCTATCATCCACGATCAAAAATCGTCATATCGCACACCCCTACCTTATACTATACTATCACCCATGAGAGAAGAGTAGACAGGGATGACAGAGAATTATTACACAGTCACATTCGCAATCTCATCACAAACCCAGGGAACTTACAGTTTATTACACATCTCTTCACTAGGCTGGAGAGCTTCACCTCTTCCATATATTGTTAACTCATACTGTGTCTGAAGAATTAATTGTGAACACTGACAGGAGGCTGGAGAGTTATGACAAACAATTGACTGCTGCGCAGATTTTAGGCTGCTTTCTATGAATATTTTATACAGCTGGCACTGAGTGTAGGAACGATCTCTCTACGCATTAAGAAGCATGCTTGTGCTGCTATGAGCTATGCATTCATATCTCTTGATTAGCAGCCAGGCTAAGCAGACTGGACTTGCATCTGATTAATTCATGAGCACTTTCTCTGGTCATTTGAAATAGGCCATTATCCTTCTATACATGCCAACCGCAGAGGGGAGGATCATATGAAACCATTCTGCCGTAATTATCCTGGGAGCTAAAATAAAAATAGGATCCACTGACACTCTTTAGACAGGGATAGATAGAGAGGTATTATTGTAGACTAATATAGAGCTGTTAAGCCTTGCCATTGTCATTATTCAGTATTCAATTATGAAACATGAAATCAGCAGGTTTATGAATTGTTAAAGAAATCCTGTGATGTGTTTTTGAATGTTACTGAGGAAAAAAAATAATATGGGGAAGGACTTGGGATCATATCACATAAGCTTTCATTGAGAAAAATTGTTAGCCTGATTAAAAAAAAATAATAATAAAAAAAAAATATATATATATATATAAGTAAAAATACAAAATTCAAAACTATTGCATTTACATGGAGTTACAAACTTGTTACAAAGCCCAGAATGAACGTTATGCTTCTTTAATAGGCTGTAAGAGTAAGACATGATTTGTGTACAAACACTTTTATCCAACAGCATAGTGCTACTCTATGATGGGTAAGGCGAGAGTGAAGTGTGCTCTCACTCCTACTCCTCCTACAGAGGTCAGTGTGTGTGTATGTGTGTATCTGGCTGCAGTACAGCTGAAGTAACCAAACCCCTCCTGAGAAGAGTCACTCACCCATAGTTTGCTCTCATAATAGAAAGCATCCAGCAGTTTGACTATGTACTTATGGTCACAGGAGGCGAGGATGTCGATCTCCACCATGTAGTCCTCCAGCTCCTCTTCTGTTTTGGTATCAATCACTTTAGCTGCAGCCAGGATCCCGGTCTGTTTGTTCTGAGCCTGTGATGAAAGCAACCAGTGGGAAACATTCAACAGGTAGCAAAGGCATACAATGTGTTCTATGATGCTGTACAGGCCTGGTATTCAAACAGCAGCTCTTGCAACAGTTTAATGTAAGTGACGGGGGCTTTTTCTTCATTCTGTAACAAATTTTCATCTGAGCTGTAATAACGCTTAGTGTCATTGCAAGTCACATCTATGATGCAGTGGTGAATGGCGATGTTACATAAGTGCCAGCGTGGCACTGGCCCACTCAGATTGATGGCTAGTCCACCCAATGTATATATGCAAAGTATAAGAAAAAAGTAATAACATTCTGGTGGATGAGTGCTGACCTATCAGTTGTGTGCATCTACTCTATGGCGAATGGTAATTGCAGGAGCTGAGTGATTAATCCAAACCAAGTGCAACAGCCTTGCACCAAATTGGTCTTTACTTATTGTCCCTACTCATTACACCCACCCACAACACCTGAGATCCAGTTTCTATTGGTTGAATTTCCCAACGTTTTCAAATGACATCGGAAAACACTGCATTATCATCATTGCAACCCAACCGAATTTAATGCCACTTTATTTGATTTTTTCACTTAATTTATGTTTACCAGGGTGTCTACAGATATGAACAAGTTAAATTTAAGACTTTTTAAGACCTTTTTAATACCACCTTATGTGAAATTTAAGACCAGGCCTGTGATGGAAATACACATTATATTACATATGTATATGTAATATTTAACGCGTTTAAATGTAAAAAGAAAACAAAATATCATCGCTGTCAAAAATTATATTTGTTATTACGATATACAGTGAACTTTTCATATCAGCAGACAATATCCCATATAAAATATTCCCACAGCAATAATTCTGTTCTGATCTTTGTTTGGAACTATTTTCGTTGGTGAAATAGAACAAAACAGTCAATTGTGTCTAAAAATGTAAGTAACTTCATATACTTTACTACTTGTTTGTTGAACTAAAATCAATGTAACATTTGCAATCGTGAAAATATTCAGCAAAATAGATCCCTTGTCATGGTATGTTACTTGACTATATCATGCTATAAATAAACTAAACATTTTGAATTTTTACCTCAGTATGTTTGTTCTGTGAGTTTCTTTATGTGTGCCGTACGTTCATTTGATTTGATTTCTCCATGAAAGTCTCTCACAGAGACAGGCAGCACGAGCCACAACAGCGCGACATTGACAATAGAAATACACTATCAATTATCAATCGCTGTTTAAGCTGAATGTAATAAAATCAGAAGAATCATTCGAGCGTTTTGATGCGTGATTATATTTTGTCACTTAAGTTTTAATCAGGCTATTAGTCCTGTCGGGCAAGTACAATTCTCAAGCCATTTTTCAGTAAACTTGCATTAACCCATTTAAAGTAGTTTGGAGGCTGGTCAGCGAGTTGGTGTTTGACTGTATTCTGTAACCGCAATTCTCTCTGATGACGCGGTAACTACAGCGGGGGGGAAGAAGTACTCTTGATGGACACTCACTGGGTCCGTCAGAGTCGGTCAGACTGGAGAAATTTTTGTGGTAATGTGACCAAAAATATTTAAGACCTACTGAACCTGAATTTAAGACATTTTAAGACTTTTTAAGGCCTTATTTTAGGAACACTTTATTTAAGACATTTTAAGACTTTTTAAGGACCCGCGGCCACCCTGTTTACCTCAACATCTACGCATTGTGTTATGGTGTTTGGGCTTATTATTATAATTATTTTAATTTTTTTTACATGAGAGAATCTGCATCCCTATTTTTCTCTCATGTATTGCAAAATGATGTTCTTTAGTTTGAGAGAAGGCTCTGAGGTCGTCCCTATTTCACCAAGGTCCACTTTAAAATTTCTGGCCTCGCCACTGCTATAATGTGCTTTTGCACACTGGCAACCAATCGGGCACAATCAATAATTTGAAGCTCAATTTCTCTGGTCTCAGCCTCGGACTGCCTACATAGCATTCGCTAAACATTTGATGCATATGGCATACTAAACTGGAAACACTCCTGCAAAATCTAAATCTGATTGGCTGACTTCTACCAGGTTTCTGGGAGCCTAGTGTGTAGGGTTGGGTACCGAATTGCGTCGGTACTACAGAGTACCGATTCACGTTAAATCAATCGGTGCCAAATTTCGGTACCTGAGAACGCATCTGAGCGCTTACGCTACAGAGAGAGAAAGAGAGACCCTGTGACGTGAGGTCACCCCTGCAACTCGTTCAAACAACACACAGGGCAAGCCGAAATGTTCTGAAGTGTGGTTACATTTCTAGGGCCATATGGTTTCTGAGAAAACGCGGACGGGAGCACAGAGTCCATTCATAAAAACATAATTTACTCTATAGTAATAGAATTCGTTTTTCGGCCTCTGCGTCTCACTATATGACGGCATGAACACAAAAACAATCTCCAGAGCTGCTGTGAGAATCACTTAAATTAAATGATAAAAATAAATATTACAACCAGATTAATCACTTAAAGTCGGCATGAAATCAAAATTGACAATTCTTATTTTTTGTTGCAATACTGCAGTGTTTATTATAAATAATTTATCTGTGCACTTCACCTCTACTCTTCCGGTCACGAGCTATGGCGCAAGGGCGGAGCTATCTGGAACTGCCAACAGCTGCAGTGACATCAGTGACGTTTGGAATAAACGACGGGGAAAAGCTGAAGCTGATGCTTCACTTTATAGCACCAGTGAGGTATAACACCAGTCATGAGGGAGTACGTTACCCTTAAACATTGAAAAGATATTAGGATATTAGGACAACATCACTCCTAGAACATCGCAAAAACTAATTTTTATTTTTTTCATTAATATGACTTAACCTGATGGAGGATGTGCTCAGTCATTCAGGCAGTCTCTCTCTCTCTCTCTCT